>NW_024582663.1:600551-727049 GCF_018398535.1 Haplochromis burtoni
CTGCGGCTTTTGGTCAGGTGCGGCTAATGTATGTACAAAACAGGATTTTCCCCTGATTTTAGCTTGTGCGGCTAATATTTAGGTGCGCTTTGTAGTCCGGGAAATACGGTATGTTGATATATTTCACACTGCTCATCAGTTATGACCCTTGCAACATCTGGAAACATAGGCATTTAATACATTCTTGTTCCTGTTGTATGTAGACAACCGGAACATGAACCCTCATTCAAAGTTGTGGTTATTCTGCTATTCTTTTTATAAAAACAACTTCAAAGATTAAGAGTTACAAAAAAGCATGTATGTTCTGCTTCACAAAATTAGCTAACAGTATGTTACTTAATTACTTGAACTGAAAATAAAAACAAATCAAATCTGTGCCTTTTAGGTTTGAACATTGCCGTTCCATGGTGAAAATGCTGGACCAGTTTCATTCAAAATGTTGCTTCTAACATCTAAACAGGATAGTTCTTTTAATGGAGGTTTTCAACATGTCTACCCATCTAAAACAAACAAACAAAAAACACCAAAATTTTGCAGCCTACCAAGTAATATTCTTTTCTTTATTTATTCATTTTAGACAGGCTTCAGTACATTGAATTTTAATATTACTAAAAAAGACAGCTGGAGTGAAGTCAACCTTTAACATTTATCAGATACACTGAGCTTCTCACCTTACTTACATTTTGATGCTGGCATTCATCAGTTTAACCTTTTTAAAGCTTATCTTATTTTAAGGTGAGCAAAAGGCAAGCAAGCCCCTAGAAGGAAAAGAAAGTACTTCAAGACAGTTTGACAATTGAAATGTCCTGAAGAGTAAAGCAGATGAGGTGCAGTAAAAACTTTAAGCTCTACCTCTATCCTCACTGTCACAGATCCCCCAAGCACACATTTGGAGGAGAGAAGGCCAAACTTCTAGCACCACAACTTATCTTAATAATTTAACACTAACAGGTATCATACATATTTTTTAATTACAAATCACTTCCACAGGAAATTCTCTACTGTGAAAAATTCGCCCTTGAACACCTACTAAATAAATAAAGCAAAGTCCCCTAATTAAACAAGAAGTGCCTCTCATGCAATACGCATGATGGCTTTCTTTATCTCTGAGCCTTTTAGGGGAAAGTGTGCCTTAAGTCTTTTATGAAAATCTGTTTTGAAGACTGTGAAAACACAGACATGTAGTAATAAATGCCCACTTAAAGTGCAACAAAAAGTCAGCTTCACCCTCAAGTCATTTGCAAAGCACTTGGCTTTTAAGTTTAGGTTTAATTATAGATTGGACAACAAGGTCGTCACAGTATCAGAATAAAGTGATTTCTATCTATTCTAAACATTCTTATTTGCATTGCAGTTCCTTGAAAAATAATAATTCCATGACTGCAAAGGACAGCTGCCAATACAAATATTCTGTAACTCAACAGCAAAAGAAAAATGGGAGAGGCTCCAGCCCTTGGCGACCCTGAATTGGGTAAGTGGAAGAAAATGGGTAGAGGATGGATATATGAATAGATGGATGGATAGACTCATTGCATAGATGCTTATTCTCATCAGAGAGATGAGAGTAGCCAAATGGGTGAGGCATGGATACTGAATTCAGTTGTGCATAGAAACAACTGTTCGTTCAGTAAATTTCACATGAAAAGGATCTTTCTGTTAGATCCATTACACATTTATAGGATGTTTTTAAGATCAGGTTACCTGTAGTGTTTTAGGCATATTTCTCTTTTTTTCACCCTATTAGCTATCACAATAAGTTGTTGTTGTTGTTGTTGTGATTACTTTTACATATGATGTTTTTCAGAATGATCCCCGAAGGTGAGTTTTAGAAGTGAACTGCACCAAACAAGGTCAGTGAAGAAAGAACCAAAAAACCTGATCAGACATGTCCAGGATAGTGCAGCCTGGACACCTCTGTGAGAGTTTCTATTGTATTATATTTTATATGTAAGTCTCAACTGGACACAGTTGTATATACAGACAGGCAAGCCCAGTATACAACTGTCCATGTGAATAACATTAAACTAAAACTGACCTATGTAATTAACCTATCCCCGTATTTATGGGGTTAGGTTAATTGATTAATCCAAATTGTCCATAGGTGTGAATGTGGGAGTGAATGTGAGCATGAATGCTTGTCTGTCTCTGCGTGTTAGCCCTGCGACAGACTGGCGACCTGTCCAGGGTGTACCCTGCCTCTCGCCCTATGACAGCTGGGATAGGCTCCAGCGCCCCACGCGACCCTGAAAAGGACAAGTGGAAGCGAATGGATGGATGGATGACCTATGTAAATAATCGGTTTATCAGAAATGTTTTAAAACACTATATTCTTGGACAGGCAGTCACTAAGACTAACAGTGCATTGTTTTAAAACAACTCGTAGTATGCTTTATGGTATATATTTCACTGCCTACAATTAAGACAAGTTCACTATCCGTTTATGTAATTTCCTCCACCTTTTTGCAATAATGTTACAGACGTGATAGAAGATGAATCTTCAGGCATCTTGGTGATTGTGCAAAAAGGCTACAATATGACAAGCAGTGTGCACATTTTTGTTTCATAGCTTTGCTATTGTGCTGACTCAAAATGTGGCAAATTTACAGTGCTTCCTTTTTAAGAAGAATTAAGAAAGGAGGCTGAAGAAATACAGTAGCTCTTATGATATGTGGTGCAGACCTTGACTGTGAGTCATAGCTGACATGGTCACAAAGCTATAAAGTATGTTCACATTCTGTACTTCATCAGTGTGTGGGTCTTCATTTGGTGTAATATTTCATTAAAACATTCCCTTGTTTGTGTCTGTAATAATAAATTGCTAATTCATTCACAATCTTTTGTAAATGTGACGGCATGATTTCCATAAGCCAGTTATTCTGGGTTGTGTAAAAGCCATTGAAGTTACAAGGACTGTGCTAAACAAGCTTATACTTAGCATAAAATACCAATTTGGACTGGACTAACTTTGCAAAGAAAGGGGCCTGCTTGAATGGCCAGACTGATCAGATGGCTCATGAGAGACCATAAAGACCTTATTCAGATTTGCTAATCTATTATATATGCAATGCAAATCAAAAACACAGAGCTTAATCTGTTTTTATAATGCATAATTTCAGAGCACAAATCAGGAGAGTGGCTGGCTGTCGGTAGAAAAAAAGGTCAGAAATTCAAAATAATGGATGCAAAACACTGACAAAAAAGGGATTTTAATTTGAGACTGACTCAAAGCAATAAGCACCTTTGGATTTGTTATTATGGCACAATGTTTATTAATGTGTTTATTCCCTGGCTTAAACACCAAATCATGCGCCCTGATTATTATATCAAAGAGGGACAGACAGCTGGAACCCTGGTTATGCTTTATCCCTTTCGACAGCACAGACTAGTGGAGATGAGATGTTAGTTATGCTCAGGGGATTAAAGAACATGCATTAAGGCACACCACATTTAAGTGTAAATATTTGTTAGAAACACTTCATATGCAACATAAAAAACAACTATAGCTTCCGTGACAAGTCTAACAATATAGATATTTTTTTAAATGTGAAAAGTGATCATTTTATCTCGCGCCATGTAAAATACAGGTGTTCATATAATATGTGGTTTTGGATCATTTGAGGTTTAAAATGCTTTATTAAATACTGCAGTGTTCCACACACTTGGTTACGAAGTGACACTAAATCAGGCATTCTGTCAGTGTCAGCACTGAACCAGATGACTGATTCCCATCTGATGGAAGCATCACTTCCAAAACTAACCCAATATACATCGCTCATGTGGGACCTCTTACACACTAAAAAAGGAATAGCTGCTTCAAATCAGCAGGGATACTATTCAGGGCCTTCAACTTCTGTTGAAGTTTTAGTCTGATACATTAAGGCAGGTTCTATTTTTTCTTCTTTTTTTTCTTTTTTTTTACTTGAGACTTGGCCAGGAAGATCAGCTGAATACAAAAGAGGAACAAAAGGCGACTCAAAATCCATGTAAGGATTAAGACGAAGAATCTAAACAATAAGTAGCCAAGTGGGATTGATGATAGTGTCACAGTTTTGGCCAATTCGCAGCACTGAGCAGACTATTAAATGATTCCACTAGCATTACAACATGCAACTGACAATATTTAATCTGTTCACTTGTTATAAACCAGCCAGTCTTCTAAAGCTTATGCTTCAAAGGAAAGTGATCTAACACGTGCCATAGAATATTTTCCATCTAAGACTGTATAAGTAACCCTGGAGGGGAAAAAACAAACCAAAAAGAACCTTTCATATGAAATTTTTATAGAAACCCAATCGTTATTACACTAATCTGAAAGTTAACATCTGCTAACATCTAACATCTTAAGAAAAAATTAAATTTTTTAAAAAACTGTTACATTTTTACAAAACATATTTCTTAGCAAGCTAAATGGTGTTTAGTCATTTGCACTACCTCATCATATTTTCCTATTTATAATAAGAATAAATAGAAGTGCTTAAAAGTGTACCACCAAAACATGCTTCCAAATGCTTTATGATGTCCTTTTTTCTAACCATCTGACAAACAGAAATGTCTGTTTTGTTTGGGCAAATGGAACCTCCAGAAAAACAAATAGGTAAAAAAAATGGTCTTTTTCTTTCAGTGCTGGTGATTTTCCCTTAGCTCTGTTCAAAACATCTGAGGGGAGTGGGACCATCATTTCCCCATGCAATCACAATTTGCATGAGTTTGAATTTAAAAGTAGGTGGCATTAATAAATATGCACAGATGCCAATTAAGCCATTAAGCGACTAAATTCATATTGTGCATACAATTCATTTTTGTCTGCGTAATTTTGTATTCTGAATCTATCTGACCATCTGTTTTTTTTAATACTTTGCAAACCAACAAAAACAGACACTATTATTTTCTTGGTGTATTCACAAATCAAGCCACCCTCCGCCCCAAAAAACAACAGGGAATGTTTAAAAGGAAAAACAGAGCAAAACTTATTTTTTTGTCTGACACAGGATTACCCAAAGAAGATGAGCTGTAGGGCAGAACCACCAACTTTTACTTAAGAAATGAGTCTTGGATTCTTGGGGACTTTTAAATGTAGAGGTCACTAAAGAGGTCTCATATCTCCCGTAATAATTCTTAAAAAACAAAGAAACAAAACACACAAAAACAACCTGAAGGCTTCCTGCCACAACAACTTAACAGCCTCCAGTTGATATCAATATCTCCCATGTGCAGAGATATCATGAGATCCCTGCATATTTCAATAAATGAGACGATCCCGGCGGAAATTGGCAAAGTATTTGTGTTGCTTCCAGCTCCGTGTTATTAGAGAGAATAATTTAGACCGAAGAAGTTGTGTAATCTACTTTGCAAACATTTTTGTTTAATGCCGTGAGAGTCTGTTTATAATGATGCTTAACAAACATCATACAGTGACTGTGCATACTTGAAACAGGCCTTCAGGAATTACCCTCTTTATATAAAAACGACTGAATCATTTCTATAAAAATGTCAACAATAACAGAGCTACTAGTCTCTCTGTTTTTGACACAAAACCAGTTTCCTAAATAATATCTGAATCATCCATTTGCACCATGTCTCTATAAACGGAGATTAAAATGAATGGACTGATGGGGAAAAAAGATAAATGACTAGAACAGACATTTACCTTTGAGTGTAATTACAGAGTGCATATCTAAAAGTGCATGCAGAAAAAGAAACAGAAGAAAAACATAAGTAATTTTGCAAATTGCATGAGCACTCTCCCCATTAAACAATATAATCCAAAGGTAGGCGGTCAAAATTATGACTGCCTCCAGCCAAGGTGTGGGCTGTGGGAGCCATGTGCTGTTTCCTTTGGTGACTGAAATTTTAATTACAGTGTACATTTCTCATAATAGCAAAAAACTTCATGAAATCCATTACCAGAGTTTGAATAACAAACCTTTTATAGTCTTCTTTAATTACTGACATTTTAATTAGTCAGGCAAATGTTATAAGTTGATATAAGCCAAGATTGATTAGAAAAGATCAAAATGTTTGCATCTTATACGTTCGGGGGAAATGAATGGAGGCAGATTCCTTTGCTGCCCTAATAATACAAATCAAGAGGGCACGAATTGTAAAGAGAAGACTTGATCTAAAAACACAACATGTATGTGCATAACACACGCAAGAGGACTTCACTGATGGAGAAGGAGAAACCAAGACGACATTAGTGTATTAAAGTCTTACCCCGTAAGACTTGACTTAGTGAAAATCTGATTCTGTTACCAAAATCTCACATGACTGCATATCCCCCCTGTATTGGACTGTTCTAGTGTTATTAGCAAAGAAAGCAGTGACTCAATGTGAAATTACATAACACAAGAGTATAAAGGCATTCCACTGCCAGTCATTCAAAATCAAAGCTTGATATAACTAAATGGGACAACACAACTCCACTTATCAACTGAAAATATATTTGAAGGTGCTGTGAACCGTTACACACAATGAGTCTTGAAATTCAGTCTCATGTTTGGGAAAGCGCATGATAATCCCAGAAAAGGAAAAACAGAGCAAAACATAACCTTTTCCTACAGATAATGGAGTTCTCATACATCTTTAATGCAATGCTGCTTGTGATTGCTGATGACATATATAAATGTCACTGTGTTGTTAAAACAGTCCCCACAAAATTCCAAACAAGGTGTTCTCTCCATTCTCACACAGTCCTCATTTCAAAACTGGAAACCAATCTGGGTCACATGATCTCTGAGCTGCTGACATCAACAAAAACAGTGCTGTCGTTATAACAGCAACATTTTCTAATCATGCTCAGACATTAGTGGGGAAGAGGGTCACATTTCAATAGTCCTTACCTTCAGAGTTCTATCAAGAGAAAAGTGGCCCAAAAACTGTTACTGTTTTAGTATAAATACTATTAGGAGTCCTTTGTCCTGTGGCATATTTTGTGGAATATGTAACTGAATTATTAAATAAAATAATGCCTTATTCTACAAAACTGTCTAATCAATCAACAGCACAATGCATCTTTTCATTAATCAATCCATTGTTAGAGATTGTTCCAAAGACTCGTTTGAAAAAAGCAGCTGCAGGGTGCTGATTGAGAAATATGCCATGATTTGTCAGGCAGACTTTGAAAAGTTTCCTTTCTA
The DNA here is from genome assembly GCF_018398535.1 of Haplochromis burtoni. NCBI lineage: Eukaryota > Metazoa > Chordata > Actinopteri > Cichliformes > Cichlidae > Haplochromis > Haplochromis burtoni. Next base: position 607,688 of record NW_024582663.1, read on the forward strand.
TGATATTATCACTTTTTGACAGTTGAATAAAAGTACAAATTTTAAAAGCAATGACCTGACCTGGAAAAGGAAAATGAGTGTAATCAAAAATGTCAAAATGTACAGCCAAGGCTAAGACACGTGTCTTCCTATTCCTTCACAACACCTATTTTTTGTTACTGTAAGAACAATTAAACTGTAACCATCGTGTAAGCAAAATTACATCACAATGATAAATATTAAGATGGACAAACACTTGTATATCATTTGAAAACTCTCCCCAGTATTTTAACAAAAAAGTAGGAGACATGGAGACTGCATCACCCTTCCAGATGCTGTTTGACCTCCACAGATGTGTTACTACATCTTGCATTATGCTCATGCTAAATTGTTACCAAAATTCACATGCAGACATACAAACACCTGAGAAACCCATGTGAAACTATTCAAAGCTACCTTTGTGGTAGTTAATGTAACACTAGATGTTTGCCTTCATGATACACATGCACGCACTTAAGTGAAGTGAAAACAATAACAGCTACAAAATAACAGCTGGTTTATTAAAGGTGGCTCCTGTAGCGCCCACAGGAAAGCTGTGCTTCTGTATACAACACCCAAAATGCTCCTTTGTTTGCTGTGGATGAGAAGGAAACACTGCAGCTCATTGCATTTGTCAGTGCTGGTCAACATATTGAAAGAGTGGGTGATTAGATCCACGGAGCTGATTTTCACACAGCAGCAACCTGATTCTCCTTTAGCGCAGCTAGCTAGCACTCTCATTTTGAAAAATGCCGAGCATTTACTACAAAGAACACAAAGAAATTACAAAATATAAAAATGAAGCACACAACTTTAACTAAATCAAAAATTCTGTTACACAAGTATATGCTAATTAATCTCCGTTCCTTTTGGATAAAAACTGGTTTATTTGTTCTTTCCTTTATTACTTTTTCAGGGCTGGAAAATGCAATGTATAAATTCCATGATTTTTTCAGGCTGTCTATGAAAACACTGCCATTGATATGCAGATAGTAATGGTCTATGATCTATTATGATGCCAGACATAACTTTTCAAAGCCTTCAAAACAAAGGGATTTCCACTTGACTTCTTTAAAAGATAATACAATAAGCATAGCTAGTGTTCATAATGAACAAAGAAAATGTAAAAACTGGAAACTCTGACTGCTTTAGTGATAGCCAGGTTACACACTTAACTCTTACTGCCTGAACTAAGCTTGCTAATCTATGGATTAAAATCATAGAGGTTTCAAACCACCCAGGTATTAACCAAAAAAATGAATACAATGAAATAATAACGGCTGGCTCTCTGGGCACACAGAGAACAGATTGCCTGATTCTAATGCAAGTGTTATTCTTACCTAAGAACACTGTGCATGAGTGTTTCCAAAGCATTTCAGGAGTATTAAACTGTCTGTGCATCAATTAACATATTAATTGGAAGGAAAGAAGAAAGATGTGAGCTACTGTTCTAAGGCTAAAGAGGCATTTTGGCCAGGCCTTTGTAGCTCCAAATGAGGGTGCATCAGTTGAAACGGCGCCAGATCATCTGGTCATGATCCAGTTATCATTGCACTGCTTCAGTGAGCACAATTGAGATGGCTCTGTTTATCAGTTATATTGCTCCTGCATTGCATTAGCACGACAGAATCGCAGCACCGCCCACCCCCCTCTCTCGCTTCTTTTCTCGCTCTCTCCTGTCAGCGTTAGATTTAGTTCGATGAATTCAAATGAAATAAGGCTCTGGAAAATCTCAGAAAGAAAACATTTGAATATTATCAATACACCCTTTTTCTCCACCATTCTTTTTTCCCCTTACATTCATATTTTGCTGTCAAAAATCCATCACTTGAGCAATGCTTTATGGTCAAAATGGTAAATTGATGTTCTCTTTAAAAAACAAACAACTAATACAAAGTTGTGTTGTGTGACTCACACATTTATCTTGCTTCCGTTATTGGATTTATTGGTCTGAATTTCTTATTCTCTAAAAAAAATATACATTCTTAACTGAAAAGGAATCAAAACCATTATTAGTATCTGTGCATGTGTCTGCGTCAATCTGTATAGTCGTAAAAAAAAGACACAAAGCGACGTTTGTATCCAGAGTCGGCGCTCGTCTGCTTGGCTGAGATGAGAGTTCTGCCACTAAGACAAGGACATGACAGCCAGAAAACTGACATTATGAAGTCTATGGTAATTCTACCGCTACTCTACCCTTGCTGCACTTGATGTTTTAGCTTGTTGCTCACATGCCACACAACAACACACTGTAAGATTCAGTACATAGGTGACAAACAGCTGGAAGGAAATTAGGAAGCAAAAACAACAACAAAACGTACCACTCCAAAATCTGTTTTTTTTTTCTTTATATGCCTACTCGTTGTATTTGGAAACTGATGATCAAATATAGAATATATAAATAAATACTAAAGGGTAGATACTGTTTACATGCTAAAACTGAGTTATTTCACCTCAATGCCAGGTGACTGCTGATGGCGTCATATAATTCCACTTTTCAGGATCTAAATTAGAAGTTATTGTCATGAATTTGAAATTATGCTTTTATGAAGTGTCACAGGTGCATTAATGCTGAAAAAAAAAAGTCATTTAAATTTCAGTAGGCTACCTGTGAGCCAAGTTTGGTTACAAAGCTCCTGATTGTCTAAGAGGAGTTCAAGGACAAAGGAACAAACAAACAACACACCCAGACAAAAGTTGGCAAACATTCATGGTTTCAGTCTTTAGTCGTGTCCTGATGTTTTGTATCTTGTGTTTTAAAAGCTCTTTTAAAGAATAGACAAGCGTCCTAATAAACATATTTGATGTTAATACAAATACCAGTATTCCCAGTATGAAAATGATGACTTAATTCAATTTCAATTCAATTCTGTTTTTGGTTTTTTTATGTTTAGTTACATAATGACATCAGCCACTCATCTTATTCTGGAAATATTAACTAACACACAATGTATTGTTGAATTATTGTCTTAACTGTCATGTCAAATCACTGCCTGAACACATTTCTTAAGAAATCTTGATTGGGATGTAAGAGATGTCATGGGCAGCTACAATAATGGAAAAGATAAATGGTGGATGCACATTCTGTTAAAAAACAACCCACGGTACAATCCCATGACTGCGTACTACTCTAGAAGAATACCTTTGTGTGATGTTAAGAGAAAAAAGGCAGCTGGAAGTTTGTCCTAGCAGATGTCAAATAGTCAGAGGTGAGAAGGAGGCAAGCAGAGTGCGATTATTTTCCCCTGACTGTTTACCCATGACAGAGTGATTCAAGCGGAGGGGTTAATAACTTGGCGTGACCTCAGATCAACACCGACAGACTACATTGAGTCTCTTTTAGTTCACCATTCTACAGTTAAACATCTTTCAAAGAGATAAAAAACAGTGATTAGATGACTGCAGTATTGTGTAATTCTCCATAACAAAGTCAGTGTTATAATTTGCATTGATTCATTCTTTATGAACCGTTTTTGTCCCTAGAGATGGAAACAGCATATGGATAATTGGAAGTAGTATAGACATCAAATAGGCCTAAATTGAAAGGAGAATGCACAGTAGTAGCTCTGACACTACAAAGGTTGTTTCATGTCAGAATGATAGATAGATAGTGTCTCTTTGTAATCTAAACAATAATGAGAAACAAAAGGGTTGTTCTCTATTCATTAGGTATGTAGCTATTTACAACAGGTTGAATGGAACAAGTCAAGCCCTTATATTACAGAGTAAGCCCGTCACCTAAATAGTGCGTTTATGTTTGTAGCTGTTATATAATTGTTTCCACAGAGGAATTAAACAGAGTTGCAAATTAAGAACTGGACTGGAACAACATTGCCAGTATTAGGAAAAAACCCAAAGACCCCTTTGGAAAATATAAAGATCCGAAATTCAATTTCAATGTACTTTATTCTGAGAATGTACATTTTGCCTTAGAAATGGCTATATGGTTACAAGGTTGTTAGGTTTTGGTAGGTGCAGCTTTTGCGTACATAAGGTTGTACTTTTCACTTTATAAAAAAGGCAAAAAGACAGTATGTAACAAGAAAAAAAATGTCTTCCCACTTTTTAATTATTGGAAAACATATTTTTGCAGATCCAGACATGAAACACACTACTAGAGGAGTTTAACCCCAAAAGAGTCTTCAGAAAATCCTTCTGTGGTCCCAAAACCAGCAGCTTCCAAGAAGTTGGCAGGGAATATATGCATACGTGACTGAAAAACAGAATGAAGGAAGTGCGGCACTACACAGCACTACACAGCTTCAGAAGTCATCAAATGGGTAGAGCCACTAGTCAATGCATGATAGTCTTGAAGCAGCAGGTTTTTTACTTAGTAATAAAGTTGTTTTAAGAAGATTATATCATTAACTGGTTTAACACACACACACACACACACACACACACACACACACACACACACACACACACACAGAAAGAGATTTACATTAACTGCACCAGTGTCTCCCTTGCTGTGTGGGGGTTTAAGTCTGACCTGCAGACAGATCACAATCCAGCTGTTTTTGTTTTTCAGTTTATCACCAAAAAAAAAAAAATCTCTTGCAGATAATTTCAACAGCTCTCATCCCTTCTGTTTTCCCCCTACTCAGTTGGATTATATACATATGGATTTAAGTATCAGTTAGCCTTATAAAACTAGCTAAACTAACTCACGGCTGAAAAAAAAACAGCCTGTGTTACAGGCTGTGCTCACATTCTCTCAATGTTCTTAAATCAGACACCTGAATGATGTTAAGTGGTGAAGTTTGTTGTGTACTTCTAAAGCTTTGATAGCAGAGTGGCCTATTGGGACATGCAATTGCACTTGTGCTTGCATGTCTACCACTAGATCTCATACCAGTATAAAAGCCACTTTACTTAGCTGGGCAGACAAATATAGCCTCTAGAATGCAACCAAAACTGTCATATGCAATTTTTCGCCAGTTAAGGTCTTATATTGAAATGCCTAAAGTGTCTTTTTCTCTTTTTTTTAAAGAGTCATTTTGCCATGTGTTATGGTAACTGCCACAGCCACTGGTCTACATAACAGGGATTTATCCTTCTTCATTAAGTCTACATTGCAGGTATATTGCAACCACAGATCCTACAACCTTAACTGATGTGCATCTCTCCAGAAATGCATGGCTTCATCGCAGCCCGCAAGTATGGTGATTGGCCCGTTCAGTACCATCAGTTCCTCCTGTGCATTTCCAGCTACTTTTTGCAGCAGTTTTTGAATTTATCAGGAAGAGAAAAACAATCATTACCTCAATACAAGGACTCCAGATGTGAGTAAATTCCTGGGAAGGGACTATCAAAACTATCAAATTGGACTTTCAGGAATGTAAAAAGTGGAAAAACTCAAATAGGTTTGCCTCTAAAGAAATTAAAACTCGCCAAAACAAAGAGTGGGGACCCAGGAGAGGAAAAAAGAGCATTTTCCCATTTGTATCATGGCTGAAATCACATACAAAACATTATGAAACGACTAAAGACTAAAAGCACAAATATTGGTCACAATGTTGGCCAATTTCATAGACTATGCCATAGGCTTTACAAAGATTAAAAGCGGAAGACTACATGAGTCAAAAGCAGTAAAACTGAAAAGGCATTAAGGCCTAACCAAGCAATACCAAACTCAGATTTCTACACCATTTCCCTCAGTGTTTTGCATTGCATAAAGCTGCCTGCTGTCAAAGATTACGCCGATTATAAAACCAAGAATTGTGACGCAGCAATGAGCAATACACATGCCAATACATACGCACATAAATCATGTTTAAATTTATTGTTATTAATATTAAAAGGTAATTAAAGAATCAGCTAAATTAAGAGGAAAATTATCCTCCTGGCTATAAAAGTAGGGAATGTAGGACGAGACTATGAACGAGCAGATTTCCAGCAATAAGTAGTCCATGACAATAAAATGCAGAATCAGGGGTTCATAATGCTGCAGCAGAGACCTAGTAAAAGTTAACTAATGTGCAACTGCCCAGTGAATGTAAAGCAATACTGAGACACTAGGAGGATTAGAAGGAGGAGGGACTGTCTCAACACTGTATCGAACTTTAGTTAGCTATGGGGTGAGCATATGTTTTCATATGCTAATTGTCATGGGGCACGATGTTAAAAAGGTCAATCAGGTAAATATTTGATTGGAAAGATGCAAAAACAATGTTTTTTTATTTTCCGTTAAATAAAAAGAGTGGTTGTACAGTGCAGTGGTTTACACAAATCCCTTTGGGGTGACATCAGGAGGGTCATCCAGGGTGAAAACAGACTGTCAAATTAAACATGCTGAGTTAGCCTTGTAAGTAAGGGCTTCAAGTATGTCTCATTAAATGAAGGGGAAGTGGCTAAGCCTGCTTATACACCTCTGGACTCTCCTCATTTCTGATATATAATAATTTCAAGAAGCCCAATCGTACTGTGTACGGCAAAGACGTTAAGTGTTTCAACAAAATGCCAACATCCAAGCGTATATAACTTAATTAACTTAACAATTAACTTAATTGTAACTGTGCCTTTTTAGCACTATGAAAGTCAGCTAGGTTAGCTGTTATTTAGGTGACATTGTAACAGTTTTTAACTATAGTTGGTTGATGTCAAGTGCTCTAAACAAGTGGCCAACCAAGTTAAAAATGTTAAGTATGGGAATATATTTGGGATACTATGCAATTCAATATTTGAACAATCATTAAGTTATTCAAAATGTTGTTGTTGTTGTTTTAAAAAATGTTTTTCTAGCAGTGCCTGGTAGGATGTAATGCTATTACAACTTCTACTGGTGCCAATGAAGCGTGTATCACATTCTCAGATTACATGACACTGTAAAAGCAGGAGAAGCATACAAGGCTGATGACCACTAGAGCCACCAGAATGTTTTGTGTGGAAACGAACAAAAATGGCATCCAGCGTTAGTTAAGCTAGCATGTCACAAACCTGCCAGAGCTATGCACATTCATTTGAGAGCAGTTTGGTTTGGGAGCGATCTTCCACTTAGTTCCCATTGACTTTCAAATAGTGTTTTTGTCTTAAGTGCCCACCCCTGCTATGTACACACCACAAGTGTGAGAAGCAGTGAGCCAATTTGTACTAAGAAAATAAAGTTTTTTAGTATTTCATAAAGGCTTTATCATTTTTCCAAAGACATTTCCGCTGTGTGAACCATTTGAACAGTTGACAGACCCAAGGAGCCTGTGGTGGTTTATCTCCTGCCAGTTGATGTGAAAGAGCCTGCAATTCTATTTGCCTACTTGCATGCACCAGTAATTACAACATGATTGATTTGTTATTTCAGCATGTTCCCTCTGCTCTCTTATCTACCCTCTGTATATATCACTAATTTTTAAACTTTCTACTTTTACAAACCTAAATGTCTCAGCTTGCTTTTTCTCCTCTCTTGCTGATTTGCCATTCATACTAAGGTTTGAAATGAGAGCTGAAATTTTCATAGATGCATTTCACACAATAAATCAGGCTCGTCTGTGAAACAAAGCACCGCCTAACAAATTCCCTTGGGTCTACAATTTGCCAAGAGGGGATATGTTCAGTTGTCATTTGTGTTTAATCTCTACTCCAGAAACTGTCAAGTAGATATTAAACTCCGTAAGGAGTAGATAGGTAAAAAAAAGTGTAAGAGAGCTAAAGTTATGGATTCTCCCCATTGTTCAGATCTGTTTACTTATGAGCATTTACAACACATCGCACATCTCTTTTAACAAATAAAGAAAAAATATATTTATTTCCTAATCCCTGGGGGAGGCCTCCGGATTCTGCTTTAATGAGTGCCACACTTATTGATAGAATATTGTTTAACTGCGCATGCTTGCCATAATTAAGAGGGTGAGACTTATTCATTCCACCCCAGAGCGAATAACCACAACTTTAATTTAAGAAATAACAAAAATGCTTCATTTCACAATTGCTTGCATTTGATGCCTCATATTTCTAATTAATGAGATAAGGAAAAGAGACTTTTGATGAGGCTTGCATGTGTGTGTCTAAGGCCCATGTGGACACAAGCTATCTCTCAGAAGGCGACAGCCTTGAGGTGAGTAATCACCTCCAGGGATATTCTATGAGAATGGCCTTCGTAAAGCTATTAATTAAGCCTCATCTCTCACTGCACTTTCCTCAAGGTAGGACACCAGAACTGCAGCCTCCCCCTAACCCTTTGTCTTTGCGTCACCCTTTTGCCCCTTCTGCCTTCCTTGCTTCACTGGCCTCCTATCTCTCCTCTCCTTTGCTTGTTTATCCATGGGTCTTGTTTGGCTGTAGGCTATCTGGGTTGCCCAAGAGTTGCAGCTCTATTCTCAGTGACAAGTCCTTGTGGCTATTACAGCAAAAAAGAGCAGCAAGCTCGAGGCGCACATGCTCACACATCAACTAATAATAATAATAATAATTTTAAAAAAGACTGTCCAGGTTACAAAAATACGCCTGTATGAACCTTGATTATAAGAACATTTTAGTGAATAAGAATTGAAGCCAGAAAATTAGTGTATTGAACACAGGTTGGAAAAATACGACATAAATTAAACTATAAACATATATTAACATAAGCATTTATTTAATGACTGATGTGTTGATTTTTACTTTACACATGTGAGTATATAAATGAAAAAAAATCATTGTTTCAAATGATAAAATTTTATTGTAAGTATGCATGGATAAACTTAATATGCAACATCTGTGCTTCCTGCAGTATTTTTTTTTTTTTGCTTCACCCTTTTCACTGTTTTCTTAAATCTGTGTTTCTATAGTATCTGAAAGGTTCCAGAAATAAAACTAAAAATATTTAAGCAACTAAAAATAATAATGGCTAGTTTAGGGGGGACTCGTCAGTATGGTAACATAAAGCATATATGGTTAAATCTGTTTTGATCCTCTCTCCTTAATTTTTCTCAGAATCTCTGAGCTTCTGAACATCGAACAACAGTGATCTACAAACAGTGCTAACATGTGATCGTGACTCCCCAGTAACGTTGCCATATATCTGAAATGTAGACTTGTTTCATATACAGGTAGCATCAGATACTTCTTCCTTCCCTTACTTCTTCTATTACAAAATGTAATTTTAATATAAAACATACAGTAAAAAAGGCCTGTGAGCTTTCTTTTATTTGATTTCCTCGTCTTTTTTTCCTGTTTTTTCATAGGTTCATATGTAAAATCTAGAATGATCAAATGTAAATAAACGTACAAAGAAAGCTTGTCCCCTTATACGGTTCACTTATTCCCATCTACTCCATATGCACTGTAACTCAGAGCCGCATGCCTACCGGGAAGAATAATTTATGTCCCACTGTATCTGCCAAGCAGTTGCATGGCTTGAACAGCGTGTTTCTCACGTACAGAAAGAGAAAGGGAAAATAAAAAGCCATGATAACAGTAATTAGCAAGGAAACTGAACATATATGTAATATCAACCAAAAGCAATTTGGGATTCTGTTATTGCTGTGTTCTGAAGAAAAGGCACCTATAATGTGGACTCCATTTGCAAGGCACAAATTAAACTATTCAGTGAGGCTACTGAAAAGCGCTACTAAAGGATGTGCTGGGAGCCATTCGGTCTACCGTGTCTCATAATGTGCATTAACACAAACCTTATTGAAGAACATTTTAAGTTTATATAAAGCCATGTTCTGCATATACATACTCCAGACGTGGCTGTCACATTAAATTTATAGTGGAAATCAAGAAACCTATTATAAAATCAGTTATTAAGGAAACACACCATGTTTCCATGCTGCTGACTCTGCCCTTAAACCAGTAGATGCCTTGAAGGGTTTTTCGAGCTGACTGAACACTGCTGTGATGAAAAGGCTGCATGTCAACACTGGAATCCAAGAGGCACCTTCACACCTGTGTTTTTATTTGTAAGACTTTCCTGCCAAGGTAAATAACATGCTTAGTTGAATTCAAAGCTCTAAGGATGACACCAGATCACATCATTTGTTGGGTTGCTATATGTGTTTATTGACACATATTTCAATTTATGCAAAGTAGACACCTACAGTGTGCATCCTCCAGATGAAGGAAAGACTTTAAAGCGAGAAACTCAATCGCTGCATTGTTTTATTTACTCTGATCTTTTATTGATTTATTTATATGCGCTGTGTAACTTATTTGTTTGTCAGTGTGTATAGGCCTGTTACTACTGTTTCACATGACTGCACTGTCTTATGAGGTCTTTGTGCAGTCTAATCAATTTGTTCTTGCGTTCATCTATTTTTTTAAGCATATATACTTTTTTTTGGTTTGTTTGTCAAGAAAAATGCTTCACAAATCAATACTCCATCAAAACATTTCTTTTAAAGCAAGGATCTCAAAAGCTTGAATCAGAAATGATTCCGACTTCCAAACAGTTACTAGAGCTGATGATCCCAGTGTGAAAAAATTAACCTCATATTATTCCAGTGAAGGTTATACATTCTTCTGAAAGTGACTATTTGGTGGGGGTGTCTGCTCTATACAAGTCCCCGTCCATTACAATGGAAAATGTGTAAAATAACTACACTCACTGGCCACTTTAATAGGTACAATGGACATATTAGGTCCCACATCCCAAAGCTATTCTATTGGATTGAGATGTTTTGACTGCGGAGGCCATTCGGGTACAGAGAAACTCACTGTCATGTTCACTGCGGATGATGATTTGAGCTTCGTGACATAGTGTGAAGATGGATACACTGTGGCCATAAAGAGATCGACATGGTAGAAAATAATACTCCGGTAAGCTGTGGTGTTTAATAAAATGCTCAGTTGGTACTAAAGAGTCCAAAATATGCCACACCAGCACAACCAGCCTAAACCATTGACCCATACAAAGCAGGATGGAGCCATGCTTCCATGTTGTTCATGCCAACTTTTGACTGTGCCACCTGAATGCTGAGAGGGACACCAGACAAGAGGTGGAAAAGTCTTTCCTTTTTGTTTTTTTCTTTGCATCATCTGATGTGAACAAGCTCAAAAAGGCTGTTTTGGTTATTAATATCATTGCTATCCATGAAACAAACATTACTGATGACCTTCCACAGTGAATTAAAGAAAAAAACAAATCATCTCTATACTTTTGTGTTTTTCCTCTTTACTGATAATAACAGCTTCATTTTTCCATTACTGTTGCTTTCTGAATAGGCATTCTCAACTGAAAAGCTTTCTGTATTGTTCATGAAGAATATAAATATCATGAAGTTTCTTTCATTGTTCATGAACGATAAAACTTTCCACATTTGCTGGCTGAGTTAAGAATATCTATGATGAGTTTAGTGAAAGAGATTCTAAACTTCATACTGTACAGTGGAGTGACACCTATCAGTGCAGTGCCAGGATTTCTTTTTTTAAAGCTGTGATTCTTCTAAAATACAAATATAACATTTCCAAACAATGTCAGGAAGTGGGGCTGTGTATGCATGAAAACTATACAAACTAAATTAAACAATGTTTTACTGATACATGTCAGTCAAGTCTGCAGAAGGAACAGATAAAATGTGAAAAACCGACTTCTGCCCGAAGCAGAGTTTTGTTCTGTGGGAGTAGGAGTGCAACCGCTGCTGAACAAGTGCGAGAGAGTTCACAGTGTGAGGGGAATATATCATGACAGAGAGAAAATGACCAAAAATATCCATTAAAAAGGCCTTCACTCCAATATGAGCTATCACCAATTCAGCACCTTGGGGGCAGAATAATCTTGCTTTTAAACAACCTGCAAGTTGCACTATCAAGCAGAGTTTCTGAGACGAGCACGAGGACAATGTGAAAACCACATTGGTGTAACTTGGTTAAATATGGGTGAAATTAGAGGTGAAAATAGAACCCTGCATTCTGATTTAAGCTTTTAATGGGGATGTAACGAAATGTATTTGACTCAGCCTCATTTCAGTCATATGTATATTGCAGTTCTTCGGTGTTCTGGGGTAAAAAAAATAATTGTTATGTGTCTTCTTATTGTTTTTTTTGTCATCAATAGAAATAATGATGGTATATATTTATTTGTTGTGCAAATGTTTTCGGAACCTAATGGGTCAAAAACTAATTCATGTGACAGGCGAGAGACCCATAAGGACATCCAAATTTAAAAACTGTCCCCTTTTGATCAACTATCAAATGCAGTCCATTGACTCCTACCTTCATTTCATTCATTCATTAGACGAGCCTAAAGTGTCTTTTTAGGCTATTGATAATCAAAGTGGACACTTTTGGGTAAATTCAGTTAAGAAAGGAGTGGCAGCTCTCTTTTTAAGCCATGCAAGTCCAGGAAACTGAAAATCTACAAATGGGCAGTGAGATCTAAGGAAAGGCTTATGAAGCACATATAGTCTTAGATGTGAATTAAAGAAATTAACATTTAATAGAAGAATGTCTGATGAATGTCTGATGAATGACTGTTGCACAGTCAGCCATCCCAAGGCTTCGCAGCAGTAACAGAATCCTTACATTTATCTTTAAGATTTTGTTGAAAGTTTTCTTGAATAGACGTGGATAAAGCTAATGATTAACAACCAAAAAGATTCCGTCTTTAACAACGGACCTCCGAGTGCAGTATTGATTGAGCTGAAAGTGCGATGGTTTGTGAAAATCGAAACCTACTAAATAATGTAAGGGACTTAGGCAGAAACCGTGTTGATATACAAAAACTGCTAATCCCTGCAATATTTGTGATGAAGTGTGGAATGGAAAAAAAAAATCATATGGCTGCAAATCTGAAAATTCCTGGAGGGATTGTTTCAATTTCAACATCAGCCTGGAGATTTCTCTTGTCCTACTTAAGGACGAGCTCACTGTGTTTCTGAGCCATGCCTCAGACTGTTTCTTGAGTTTCACTGTGCTGCAAGCCAAGGCTGTTGTAAGGTTAAACTATCTGACAGCTCCAGTTTCACGGCAAACAACACACATCCTCGGGCTGATTTTCACATACTTAGTAGTGTGTATTCTCATATGCTCCATTTAGATTGATCATGCATGATTAAGCTTGGTTATCGGTGCCTCCGTTGCTGAGCGCAAAGTGTAAGGAGATTGTTCAGAAGGAGGAGAGCTGGGAAAGAAAAAGAGATGTAGGTGGGCGAAAGAGTGAATATCTAAATATACTGTAAAAGACTTAATGGTCTCTGCGTGTGCATTGCATTAGTGTTCTTCACATGTCTCTGTGGGATTTCTCCTTCTAAATCTTTGACTCTCCTGTACTTGAAGCTTGGGCTGCAGAGGTGTCTCATTGATTGAACTGAAGGGTTGTTAATAGTAACCAGTTTTGTTTGATATTAATCCAAAAAGAGCCCTGTATGAGTTTGCTCTGGGATGTCATTTTTTTCACTAACGTCCATGTGAATGACTGAGAAACAAATTACATATAAATTCCCTCTGACCGAGTCAGGAACACTTCAGTACTTGAAGTTAATATATATATAAATGTAGTAAGATGACAGCATCCGGTGGTTGATAAGCAATGAACAAGGACTTTTTCCTAAAATGAGATACACAAAACTTCTGGGGAACAAAAAAAAATCCCAAAAAAAGAAAATCATCAAAGCTACTTTGGACTTTGCACCCTTTCCGTTTTGAAAAATGAACCTCCACCCCCCACCCCCAACACACACACACACACACACACACACACACACACACACACACACACACACACACACACACACACACACACACACACACACACTCCCCACGATTTACACACAGACATTAAATTTAATTAAAACTAGACCTAAGGTGAAGCAGTAATGGCTTCACACTCTGGTGACTACCAGACCTAATCAGGCCAATAACTGCATTTTTCTTTTTTCTTTAAATGCCAGAACACAGCGCCAAATTCTAGCCTGAAGGACTGAAGCACGTGTTGCCACCATCCACTTGGGGGTGATGACACAGTCTTCATATACAGAAAAGTCACAAGGCCACTGTTTATTTTGATGGTTTGACTGTCTGAATTTCTTATCATTAATTTGAGAATAAGATCAATCAATAAATATGTCTTATAACTTCTGATGTCTTGCCATAATAATTTGAGTCCAAGTCCTGGCCTGTGTAGCTGTCCAAAATGAGCCCCGCCACTGCAGTATACCTACACTTAAAAGCTGTGACAGATGGCGAGAATAGGCCTGCCATTAAGCTAGGCTATATTCAAAGCAAATGCCTTATGAAAAAATAGATCATGTATCTTTCAAAATTGCAAACGAGGTTTGGATAATGAAAAGTTCATTTCAGCACACTGATAAGAACTCCTAAACATTTTCAAACAATAAAAACTAAATACGAAACTAAAAAAAATCTAAACTGTATTAAAAACTGAAAGTCAAAATAAAAATAAAACCTAATTACAAAATACAAAACTAAAACACTCTGGTATGAATCCATTTGTAGCCACTGTGATAATTTTTTTTGACAGTGTATTTAATTTTTGTTTTAGTTTACATGAACAGGATTTTATTAATCTGGTGGACAGTCACCACTTGATTCAACACCGCACCACGGCCGCCTACTCTTTTTTTCCCCCTATTTCTTTCAAACTGTCCTACATTAAGGTTTCTAGATATTCTTAAAAGTATTTTTGTTCGCCTCGTTGTCAAGTCGAGGGTATTTCTTTCCTAAATGAGCCTGCTTCTGCCCAAGCAGATGGTTGTACAACATGCAGGATTTATCACTGTTCATTTCATACAGGTGTGCCTGTCTTAAATATAATATGATTAACCAACTTTCTTGTGCATACAGGCAGTTCCTATGCACAGATTTAGAACGTGCATGCTCTGAAAAATGAGGCCGCTGTTACTTGAATGTCTATTCTTGGCACAACGACTTTTACCAGAACGCCTCATCTAACACTTCACTCTCAGACATGCAGCTCCTTACCAGATATAGATTATACCAGAACAATAACACATATGAATGTTGATGAAGCTTGCAACACTATGCAAGTCAGCGTAATAACAATTTGCTTCATTAAGCAACAAGCTGCGAGTGTTCAATCTATAATGTTACTTACTTACTTGAATGTACAGGATGCTTATAAAGGACAAATTAGACAACCAGGTGTTGAGCACCATGAAAAGTAGACAAGGGAAAGGAAAATCTAGAGAAAACCAATAAAAATCCATAGTTTACCTATGCATACTAGTGATAGAAAATTGTTGTAATTGTTAGAAGCCAAAACATTTATTGAAATCAAAAGTTAAATAATGAAAATCACATTCTTCAAGCCCTAGTGTGTGTGGCGGTCTTTAAATAATGTGTGTTAGGAGTCTGTACTCTTGAAAAGACTGATATACATAAAATATCTTTAAAACAATATCAAGCATAGGGGTTCATATTTTTGTGTAATGAAATAAGAAGCATCGATTAAATGAGAAAACTGCAACAAAGCTGTAAAACTAGACCATCTGTTTAAAAAGGAAGTATGCAATAAACCTGGTTCTTAAGGGAAAATAGGCAAACACAAATAAATAAATATTGACCAATTCAGCTAGCCACAAAGACCATTAAATCAATCAAAACATTCTAATATAGTGCAGGTTTTTCAACCAACCTGCATTGATTCCTGTAAATGAACTTCCAAATGCATAGTAAGTCCTACAGGTTTGATGTAACAGACACACAGCTCTATATAGAAATGCTTTTCTGGCATTTAAATACAGTAATAAAGCTAACAAAAATCAATAATGCATTATCAAAGAACAGGGGAGAAATGGGTGTCTATAAAGTACATGATCTAACAGAACAACAATCTATTTCTTTAAAGGTCAGTAAGCTATAAAGCCTCCCCCAACTGCACAACTCCCTCTCATTCTTCCCTGACACTATAGCCACTCATATTTTTCCAATATTTTAGGGAATTATCACCCAGAAGCCATGAAAAAGCATTTTAGACCTTTCTCGATCTAAGTAATCGCTTTATTAGTGGCACAAAGATGAGTTTGTGCTGTTATATGGATCCAGAGGGTGTAATGAAATTTGACTCTGCTGCTGAGTAACGATGAAATAAAAAGGAGAAGTTGACCAAGAATCAATATGATATACAGCGATCAGTCACAATATTAAAACCACCTCCTTAAAATTGTGTGGCTGTTGTGTGGCCCTGCCAAAACAGCTCTGACCCACCGGAGCAAGGGACCTCTGAGAGTGTCCCGTGATGTCTGAAACATTGATGCTGGCAGCAGATCCTTTGGGTCCTGGATTTTAGGACCCTCGATGGATTAAGTGTGGCAGGGATCATTGCTTTACACAGAGGGTGGTTTGGGTATTCTGCCTTGGTGCTATCCATAAAACTAAAATCCAAATGACCAGGAGCCAAGGCATTAAAGCAGAACACAGCATTAAAATATAATATACTGCTGTCTTGAATGGATAAGGTCGGCTAATTCATCCACATTTCCGCCTCTTCTGACTACTTTTAAAGTACTTACAGAAACAAGCAGCATAGTTAAGTTTGGTTTACTTAAGTTTAGGTAAGTTTCAGCAAGCAGAATAACAAAATGATACCTGTATAATCACATGAGAGTGTATATTCTAGTTGGCTACTTGTCATATTCCTCCATGAGCTGGCATGATCTATTATATTAGTTTGTGTATGATGTGAAATTGTATTGATTACTAAACTTACTGATAGCCATCAGTTAATCACATAAAGGTAACTGACATTAGCTGTTATCATTATACTCATACACTGGTCTCCCATCTGTTGTGCAAAAAACATGACAGTACATGTAAGAGTGCAACATAATAAAGTAGTATATGACACTATGCCTTGTGACTTTTTTTGATCAATACTAGCTTGCAGACATTACCTCAGTATAACTGTGCACAAATGCAAGCAGCATAATGAAGACTCCAGTTCCATTAACCGCCATGAGTAATAACAAAGAGTATTTGTTATTATTTCAAGAGTAAAGTTTCAAGTGCAGCGCTTAATTTATACTCAGTGCACGCTGCTGATCTCGCTCATGCGGAATTTATTTTGCCACATATTTCATCAGGAAGGGCTTCCGGCATTTAAAAAAATAAAAAATAAAATCTGCTAAATCAAACATGCGGAGCTACCTGCTGTGGTGACCTCTAGGGAAAAGCCAAAAGTTTGGGGTTTCTTTTTAACCCATGTATCTCATATGAAGGTTCCTTACCTATAAAACATTTCACTCATGTTGCCTCCTATCTCATATTTCGCTCATTCATGTCATTCTAACCTCCAATAATTCCTTCGTTGATTCACAAAGAAGCAAGTTCGGGAAAAAAAACAATTATCATCGTGGAATTTGGAGGCACCTGAAAACTTGTATATACATTATAAAAAGGTTACAAAACATGCTGAAAAGGTTGATGGCATCTGTTTAGAGGTTGTACAGTATCACAAAGAAGCTCTTTGGATTATGGATGGGATATACTTAGAGTAAGCATATGAGCTTGGCAGTAAAAGGGTCACCATGGACACAATAAATCAGTTTCGTGGAACTAATAGCAGGATGTATGATGAAGCAAGTGGGGGATTTCATCAATTGTGTTCACTAATACCAAAGTATTTGGCAGTGTTAGTGGGAATAACATCCCAGTTATTGAAATAGAATACATTACTGCTCGGTGCTACATGTAGATACCCCTTCATGGCTAATCCTGTTTTCCTCAGAAACAGCTGTTGACAGATAGTGAGACTAGTCGAGGTCTCAGTCTATTTACATAAAATAAGGGATTGTCTGTTCTCTAAAAGGACATTAGGATTGACAATAACACCTGATTAATATAAAAAGCAAGCAAATACCAACACAATCTATTTTGCACACATCATTTCACATTTACACCTGCACACAGCTTTGTACACACACCAGCGGCAGCACAAATTATACACACACACACACACACACACACACACACACACACACACACACACACACACACACACAGGCAGGTATACTTTTTTAATGCAAATTGTGACTTGCAAGCATGAATTCCTAATGCAATTAGCTGACTGAATCCATAACCCTAACATATGTATCAGCTAATACAGTTAGAACTTAGGTCTTTGCTTCCATGTCTGCTCACTTAATGATATTATGGTTGATTCTATAGTTTGATCCAGCTATCAATGTCAATCATGTTAGCACTGCTCAAAGCACCAAGCCTTTCAGGGGAAATGGCACTGGAGGGAGGGGGAAGAGAGAATGGCTGGCAGCTTTCTAATGCAATAGACCTGCCAGAACTGAGAGCTCTTTATTACATTAATATGTTCCTGGATAATTCTATCTCATCTCCTAATATGACTTAGCCTAAAAACCCAATTAAAGTCTAATTTATCCGATCACCTCAATCGGAGACGGTGATGTGAGGGCGTTCAGACAGCCATGTGCTGGTTGCTCGCTACCGCCCACAGAGGATTCTGTTTCGTCTCCGTCCCCAGACCAAAGAATAGTTAGAATGGCGAGTACGGCATGCAGCTTCTATTATAGCTACAATTGGCACAATTGGTAAGCACATGGAACAAGAGTCTCATCATGGGACTTGCTGTTATCAGATGCTCAAGGAGGTGTTATGCATATTACTTCAAAGATTTTAGGAGATATAATAAACTATTTAACAGTGTGAGAATAGAAGCTGACGCAAGTGAGACATCATTAGACTTAATGACTCAGTCGGATTGACTTTTACATCAGTGAGATTTTTCTTGCAGATTTTGACAATCATTGCTGTACTTGGCAAGCTTTTTACAAACACTGCAAAATCCATCAATCTATTTTCTTAACCGCTTATCCAATCCAAGGTCACAGGGGAGCTGAAGCTCATCCAAGACAGCGCCGGCCATGAGGTGGATAACACCCAGGACAGGCAATTCTATCACAGGGCTAACACAGAGAGACAGGCAACCATTTGCGCTCAGTTCCACACCTACAGCCTACTTGCAATCACCCATTAACCTAACATGCACCTCTTTGGACTGTGAAAGTAAGTCACAGTATCAGATGGAAAGTGTACATGCAAACTCCACACAGGAAGGTCCAGGCAATCAGGAGAGCACAGACACTTCTGTCTGTGAGGCAAGAGTGCTAACTATTGCACCATTGTGCTGTCATGTGCAATTGCTCTGATCAATCAGTGGAAAACTTTATATATTTATTTATTTAACCACATGCCAGGTGACTGGAGAGTCAAAGGGCCAATCTTTTATCTTTCAAAAGGAGTTTGGCATGAGGGGTTAGACACCCTTCTGATCTTTGTTTTCTGCTGCCATCAACTCTTTGCTTAAAAAGTATGTCAGTGCCTAAAGAGAAATACATGCATATTTTGGTGAGATGCAGAAATACAAGGAGATCACCTCAGTTGTTGAGGTTACCCTTAAACTGTGTCCACACATGATGCAATTTGCAGCATACATAGCAGCTAAACGTTATGAAAGTGAATGACATTCGACAACATCCGGAACTGGCGTTAAAAAAATGCTGACAACAGATCTCCAGATAAAAAAATTTCAGCTTCGAGGCATCCAATTAAAAGTGGCTGCCAATGAGAGCACAGGATACTGTTAATTGACATTCAGTGTGATCTTGTAGTAAATACATTATAGGGATATTGAGGCAACCGGCGTCCAGAATGTCACGATCAACTGGCAATCAACTTCAAAGCAACCAGCAAATTGCTTCCAGTGTGGACTTCAGCTTTATATCCTTCATGTCCATCCCAGGAACCCTTCAAGTCAGTTGATTCCAGAACCTAATTAGTCTGAGTTATTTAAGGAGTCTTCTGGTTGGCTCAGGTGTGGCAATCACCATCACCATGCCATGTGACTAATCTCTCTGTGGTGATAACTACAAATCAGCCAGCTGAAAAAGAGAACGCAAGAGAGACAGAGTAAGAGAGAGAGCAGGACGAAAAAGAAGCATTATCACTTCTACAGTTATAGTGTAAAAGATGGAAATAGCTTCAAGGTCTGAAAAGTGAAGCCAACATAGAAGTGTCTTAAACCTGCATTCTTTTAATCGCAACTAAGGGGCAATACTTGTGCAAAGGTCGTACAGAAGTCTGTAGGAAAACAGCTCTCTCTCCTGAACTCAATAAACACTTTCATGAGGAGTTTAAGCGTTAGTCACTCATTTTGTGTCATATTGAAAAAAAAAAAAAAACACCTGGTACTTTTTGTTTAAATGTTTATTTAAATAAAATGTCGGCTTTTCTATATGTTAGAAAGGAGGATTATCCATGTATGAAGGTCATTTTGTGCATTTTTTTATATTTTAAAAGCACATTTCATTAACTGCATTAAAATATCTGTATTAATTGTTTCATTATATGGATGTCTAATGTCTCCTTGCACACAAGGGTGGCTGACAGGTCATGTCAGATAAAAACAGGAAGGCCACTGCAGACATGATAAGTACTGAATTCACTATTCTATGACAATTACATGATCACATTTTGCTCAGTAAGTGTTTAAAAACCTACAGCGCGATCATTGATCACACGTCATCCTCATCGTTCTACATCTGTCTCTTTTAGAAAATATTAATATAAAACATTTCTTACACACAAAGCTGTGAATTCAAACACTATTTCTAAGACTTTTAAGTCCAAGGACAATAACTCGAACCGGAAAATTGCACAATTTCAACAAATACCATCACAGGAGGGAATATAAGTTATAAGTATATATAAGTTTGCCTCGATGGCCAGCACAGTCTGAAGCTGAAGGAAAAAGCACCTGTGGGAGTCTGTGGAATGACTGGGGGTTGTAAACATAAATTCATGGCCAAATCAGCAGAAGCTGCACTGCACTGAGTCAGCATTGTATATACCTGACCTTAATGAAAGCATTGCATACCTTATGTAAAGCACTTTGAAGGCAAAAAACCTTTTCATGACTCACCTCTTCATCAAAGATTATTTATTTTTATTATACATACATGCGTTTGTTTTGCACTATATTATAATTTCAAAAATGGGCAAAGAAAGACAACATGTGAAACAAATGATGCTGGAACCAAGCATGACTTGTTGTGCAACAGGATTGAAGAGCGACTGCTCACAGCTTCAGCAAAATTGTTTGTCTTTTGTATATAAAGCCCAGAACAAATTAACATAGTAAATCTTCAACTATAGCTCTGTTGTATATTTGGCAAAGTGCTACAGTTATTTTTTTGATGGAGATCCTTCTTCTTAGACTGCGTGGGCTGCTTGGTGCAGGGACTCTTTTAGAGATTTGGTCCATCTGCAGGGAGGTGGCCTTGCTATCACAATGGACGACATTCGCTGCGGGTTAGCTGCTTCAGCTGTCTCCAACTCAAGCTCAGAAAGAAGGGGTGGGAACAAACATGTCCTCTGGGTGTCCTGAGGGCTTTAAATAAACTAACAGTTTTTACCTAGATGTTCAGGCCAGTCTCCTACAGGGGCTACATCTTCGAGCCAGGCTTCAACAGCTGAGAAAGCTAAGTTGCTCGAAGTAAGTGGTTTGTTGGAGCACAGTGGATTGCGGTTTGTCGTATGGCGCATTAGGTGTTGACAGATGGGAGGCAGAGCATGGGACACTGTAGGGAACCAGTGATTTATAGCTAGGTCTAGGACATCTAATGTGGTGTAAGTGCTGAGTCTGAAGGGACCGTGATGAGAGGACAATTGGAAAAAGGGAAGGAATAAACAAAGGAAATAAGTAAAAAGAGGACATAGGTGAGAAGTTACTGTCATGGCAAAATCTGGCAAGGTTTTAACAAGGAAATCAGGTGCTTATCAAAGGTCCACAACCTAGTAAGTCAACATTTCAACAGTACTCATGAACTCAATAATATAACTTAAAGTACTGGGTGTGCACAGCTCTGTGTATCAGATGAATCTGTCCTTTCACAGCACAATCAGATCCTCATGGCACACATCTCTACAGGTGTGCTGAATGCAGATGGTTTTATATGAAACCCCACTGTGCTGTGTGAAACAGATTAAGTTATTTTATCACCAGCAGAGGTGTGGTAATTACTGTACATTTATGTGCTGCTGATTATTGTCAAAAGCTATGGTGTGCGTCTGATCTTAAGACAATGGAAAGCCAGTTATTTAATTGTTAGTCTTGGAGAGGGAGAAATTAAACAGAAATTTCATGCTGATTAAAGTGCTCATGACTGAAGTAGTGCTGTGAAAATATGTTGGTTTTTTTAAACATTCTGTTAAAAACTTTTTTAATAGAAAGTACCGTGCAAAAGTCTTAAGCCACCCCTCATTTTTTTTATATTTTTCTTCCAAAAAACCTGATGTAACTTTTTTTTATGATCTTTAGAAATAGTTCTTCAGGATTTCTGAGGAGAGGTTTTCTTTAAACATTAGGTCATTTTGACCTAATGACTGACTGACCATCTGAAAGTGGTCAGTCATTGCACTTGACCACTTTCAGATGAATGTTTGTTGTATAAAAAAAAACAACAACAAAAAAATCCCCAAACAGAATGTAACAGGAAACACACACAGTGGAACACTATCAGCCATGGATTGACCTCACATAGACCGCACATGTTATCAATCAGCTGCAGCTACGGATGGGTATCGAAAACCGGTTCTCAACAAGAACCGGTTCCCACTGTTTCAATTCCTTGGAATTGTTTGCCATTTTTGCAAAGGATTCCCTTATCGATTCCAGTCGCCCCGAATGACGTCACCACGTTGCAGAGCATCATTTACCTGGCAGGAAACACGTCGCCTCAAAACTTTGATTATACTTTACGAGAACGGATGACAACAGGGCAACTTGCAATACTTGCTAAGTAGATATTTCATTTAAGGGAGGAAACACTACGAATATGCAAAAGCATTTGCATATTTGTTTGTGGTCAAAGGCTTGCACCCATTTGCCACTGCCCCCGATTTTCGCTAAGTGAATGTGATTAATTGTAGGCAGGGACATTACTGGATATTCTTGTGTAATTGCTACAGAATAATTTATGTTATACTTTGTTATTGCTACAGACGAATATTTATTTTATTGTTTTACATTTACAATTTTTTTCCTGGGGACCCTGTGACACCCCATTGAAGAGCCGTAGGCTGTGGATCTCTTAAGATCTCACTGTTGGGTTTGTAAGGCCATGTTACTCCTAAATTTCTATCTTGTTCAAAGAGAAGATATAAAACAAAGTTCTAAGCTAATTGACCTTAGTGTTCTCCTTTTTAAAAAAGAATCGATAAGAGAATCGATAAAGAATAAAATCGTTAAACAGAATCGAAAATGGAATCGGAATCATGAAAATCTTATCAATACCCATCCCTAGCTGCAGCATTTCCCAATTTAATAGCCAAATGTAAAGAAATGGTGGCATAAGAGTTTGTTATTTGAATAAAAGATTCCAAATTTTATTGTTTTGTCATTTAGCAACAGAGTGTTTGTAGCATCATAGAAATTAAATAGAAAACCAGAATCAAAACAAGAAAAGGCACTAATACTAAGCAGGAAAAAAGAATGAGAGAAACAAAATAATGTTCTTGTACTTTGTGTAGAAGCTTAAAACCGAACAGTCTTTGAAGATAAAGTAGCGTCATCAGACACATGGGCATTAAATTGTTAAAAATGAGGAAATCAAAAGGGAGACTTGGTGGTTTTATGACCAAATAAGGATTAATGAATTTAAAAGCAAACAGAGAGAAGGAAATGTGGTGCAGTTCCCTATAGGGTTCATCATGAACAATGTTTTTCCAGCTCCTTTTGTGCTATAACTGTGAAATACATACAGGAATTATATCGACTTACACTGCATGTACACTTTGTGTATGTTTACGGTGATAGTGATAGATCCGATGGTTTGCTATTAATTCACAGTCAATGCTGTGTTGAGTACATAGAGCAGCGTCTACAAAAACTAAGTGTAAGTTAATATTCAAGCAACAAACCCCCAAAATCTGACCTAGTCCCCCAGCAGAAAATTGTGGTACACTATTAAGACTTAAAGTGTGCTGAGCTAAATTCACTCCCCTTGCATTTGTTGCAGCTGTATTTACAGCAAGCTGAAGATTTTAGAAAAAAAAGAGCACCTCAGAGAAGCAAAAGAACAAACTTTGCTGAAACACGTTTCATTATAATCACACTGTGTGATTTCATTAAGTAAGAAAACAAACTTTAAAAATGGTGACCCTGTGGTCGGGTCAGGATCCTTATGCCCTGAACAGGTTCAAATCCTGGCAGCCTCAGCCATTTGGTGCGTGTTATTCCCCTGGTCTCTTTGCCCCATTTCCTGTCTCTCTTCACACCAACTGTCAAATGAAGGCTTAACATGCAAAAGCACATATTTTTTTGTAAGGAAGTTTGTGGACTGATGGCTGAGTGTCGAGCTACTCAGCCATCAGTTGCCAACGCTGATGGCCGAGCATCTAGCCAGACTGACACTTTTCATCTGAGACAAAATGGTCTGAGGTCGAAACTGCAGTATTACAAGGCCACAGGGTACAAAAACACACTAGAAACCATTTTGGGGGTTCAGCAATGTTTTGTTTTTCTCTTTTCCAAACCTGTCTTATATATCACCAGTAGATAAAGTGTAGCAAAATACTGTTGGCACCATTTATCCATGAAAATAGACAGTTGCAGAAACAGGAAAGCATTAAAGTTTGTATTTGGCAGTGGCCTCTAAAACAGAAAAAAGACAGAAAAAAAAGATTTATTTTTTTTGGACTTTCCAAAATGCACTTCTTTTTCTTTTTCTCTTAGCCCAGAGGCTCAGTGACCACACCTTCCCCAAACACCTTTGTGCGCTCATTGATCTGTAAATTGTCTTCCCTTTATTTTAATCGTTGTTCTAACGCTATCACACTCTCATCTTCACTTTAAGACAGTGACAGGTAAAGGAAGGAAAGGATATTATCTGTGTGTATGTAATCGGTTATGCAATTGTTGACTGAGCATTCTACATGGCAACTCCCGGCAGAGCCGCATGAGCAAGACGGCCATCAGTCTCACGTTAATGATCGTCCTACCTCACATCTCCCGTTTAGTTTTATGTGCCACATCCAGCTAACTGTGACATTTGTGTGCTTGCTATCACACTCCCTAAATCCTTCTCTCTGCTGCTCACCGTTTTGTCGAGTTGCCCCCTGTTCACCTGCCATGGCTTCTAGCTATGGCTATATTCTGCCCAGGCTCCCTTGACCCAGGCTGGCAATGCATTACTCCCCAGATCAATTGATAGATTGGCCCTGTCTGAGCTGCCGTAACTAAATCAGCTGCTCCTGATGATTCAGCACCAGCAAGGGAGCCGGGCCTGCTGTCACCAATCACAGATCACCAGCAGCTGAGACAGGTATGGACATTCTCCTGTCACTTGAACCTAATTTATTGCCAGCTACCACATTGATTAACCTTGTGCTGTGGTTGAAGCTTCCAATAAAAATTTGTGTGTTGTGAGGCAGAGGCAATACATGGGAGATTGTATGAAAAGGAGGAGGAAACATAAAGGCAACTGGATGTTTACATTACTTCGACAAACTTTGAACAAAAGGAAACACTACACCGCCAGGAGCAGGTGGGTGGCTTTTGTTCCATTAGGCAATTTGTTTCATCATGAAAATAAAGTCTTTGCGAACCAAGAAACTTTTGATGTACAAGTGCTCCTTATTTGTTTATATGTATATATACACACACACACACACACACACACACACACACACACACACACACACACACACACACACACACACACAATAAAAAGTGTGGTCACCTACAAACCAAACTTATCCACAGACTTCTGACTTCACCTTAAAACTGAATCTGTTATATGTGAAGCTGCTTTAATGTGATGACTCACAGATCCTATGGTGTCCAAGTGCTGCCAGCTGCCACTAGAAGCTGTTTTTATTTATATATGTTTGACTCAACTTAGCGAACGTGTAAGGCAAATCGAACCTAAAGCTGCAGTTCAGGTTTGCATTCAGTTACTTGTTTCTTTTCCCCTCCCTGCCCTCTGCCATTTCCACTGACTGTCTTGTCATATTCAGGCACTTCCA
Organism: Haplochromis burtoni; assembly: GCF_018398535.1. Classification (NCBI taxonomy): domain Eukaryota; kingdom Metazoa; phylum Chordata; class Actinopteri; order Cichliformes; family Cichlidae; genus Haplochromis; species Haplochromis burtoni. The sequence continues at coordinate 633,656 of NW_024582663.1, forward strand.
TCTGCACTGTGGTAACCCTGAGCCTTCCTGCCTTTCCAGGTCACCTGATTTCCCACACCTACATGGATCGCCATTTTCCCTTGGCCTGCACCAACTGTTTCTTGTATCTCTGTAACCTTGAATGTCATTTGTGGCCTCCTGCATCTTTTTGGACCCTGCCTGTTGCTGATCTCTACCTGCCATCTGACATGCCATCTGAAAAAGGAAAAAAAAGATTTTTCCATTCCAAGCAATGAATGTTACTGCCTTATGGTATAGGTTCATATAATCAGTCATGAAAAGTGGCCTGTTTTAATACGGCTCTGAAACAAATAACGCTTTTTCATTTACACTTAATTCCTAACACTTAATTATTTTACACGAGAAAAATAAGAACAATTTTATTTAGTAAATCACAACTTTGTAAATCTTACAAATCTTACAGTATAACATAAATATAATAGTGTTTGATATTTATGGTCTATATAGGTTAAATGTGGCAGATTCACATACCTGCCTCTGCCTTTTACAAATACCTTCAAACATTTCAACTGTTTGATCAGTGTTGCTCGGTCATGTGCTTAAATTCTGAGTCTAATGCCATGCATGAAAGACTACTGAATGGCTTCCCTAGAACAGGCTGTTGATGAGCTTTAAAGGGCCTCAGGTGATGATTTCTTACTCAAGGGAATGACAGTTAATTCCTTAGAGAGAACTCTTTTGCTTTTTGTAATCAAATACATCAAAATCTAAATTTAATATAAGTCTTAGCAAAGCTTCACTTTTAATTTAATTCATTTGACAAATTTGCACCTTTTTAAGAGCCCCAATCTTTATTAAATAATGCACTTTATAAGCAGAGCTAAAGTAACATCGTCATCAATGTTCAGTCTTAACTCAGCTGTTGATTTAACCTCATTGTGGATGCTGAGCAGAGAAGTGGAGGCATTTTGTTCTTTGTGTCTCTATGATTTACTCTGTGCTCGTGCTAGGACAGCCAGGGGCTGTCAACAATCTCCCAGCTGTACCCTCTAAAACACAACTCATGGGGCTAATGAACCAAGGCACAATTACTTTAGCAAAAAGCTGCTTTGCCTTAAGAGGGGGAGAGGGCATCTTGAGTGTTCATAAACACTCACTTGATTATAGTTTCTTCAAGTGTAAATAAAACAAGACAATCACTGTGGGTATAACAATACATTGTGAGAAACAAAAGCACTGATGATGATAATAATAATAATAATAATAATTATTATTATTGATTATTATTATTATTATTTTTTGTTAGTTGTTATTGTTATTATTATTTTATTATTATATATTATTATTATTATTATTATTATTATTATTATTATTATTATTATAAATCCTACCAGTGGCTGGACAAAGCTGGACTTAAAGACTGCATAGAGGCACTAATCAGAGCAGAACAGGAACAAGCTCTGAGTACAAGATCCATAGAGACTGGGGTCTATCACACCAGGCAAGACCCCAGGTTCCTGGTCACATCTGTGCCAAGTATGGCCTGGAAGTCCAGTGGTCAAAATGGGAGACGCCACCTAGGGTGGTCGAGAATGACTGAGCTAAGATCCTGTGGGACTAGACGTTGTGATACTGAATGACAGTAACATCAGGAAGTAGGAACACGAGAAGATTGAGAAGCACCAAGGGCTCAGAGACGAGCTGGAGAAGATGTGGAGGCTGAAGGTAACAGTGGTCCCAGTAGTAATCTGAGGACTTGGTGCAGGCCCAAGCTAGGCGAGTAGCTCTGATCTCTGTCCAGAAGAGTGGAGTCCTAGGAACAGGTAAAATACTGCGCAGGACCCTCAAGCTCCCAGGCCTCTAGTAACACTACCAACACTATGACAACAATAACTTTAAGTACACGCTATTGTTAAATGGCATACCACAGTGTGTATATTATATATATATACATATATGTAATAGTTTGATTCACGTATGATGCTTCTAGTAGCCCCTGATCATATTCACATGTGGAGGATTGAAGGTTTATTAAGCCTTCTTGTTGATCAGTGGCCACTTCTAAATTTAGGGTGTTTTTTGATCTGCACTGTTAAAATACTTATTTTACAGATTAAAATGTGCTGTGATTTCAGTACTTTTCTTTTTCATTTATGTCCATGTCAGCTGCCCTGTGGTCAGCTAAATGCTCTGCCGCTCACTGAGCACAGATACACAGTAGATGCAGAAGGCGATGACTTTGTCACTTAAGGGGCAATAGTGAGTTACTGTAGTGTCTAATCTTCCATCAGTCTAACATGAAAGGAAGATACAGTAGAGCTGTCTAGAGAGCGCATTTATCTTTTATACAGCCTGTGATTTTGACCACTTGTCAATCATGTTGAAGAAGTCATTTAGTGGATGAAATAGAATATGTAACAACGGTGGAAACACTTGGAAGGGATAGACAGAGGAGCCAGGCAGCTAGAATTTGCTTTTTTTTAGTCTAGCAAAGACCACTGCAATCTTTGTCTGGCCTCCAGAATCTGAACTAACCTGGTCCCTGCAATCCATCCACGCAGCTTCCAAACCTACCTGTGTAAATAGAATTAAAGTTGACAGTTTTATGGCTAATAGATCTGTTTCTTACTGATTTATTTACTGTCTCATTCAATATGGAAACAACATTATGTTTAATTAACACATCATGCTTAAAGTGGTCTAAATATCTCATATACAGAGATATTAACAGAGACACACCGCTACTTCAATTTTCTTCAAACCTTACTACAAATTTTTTTAAGAAGTCAAAGGCAATAGTTAAACACAACTAAAAAACATAACAGTTTTGGCTTCGACATCAATTCAAGGACATTTTACCCAGGAGACACATACTGTACTGCAATTATCCTATTAAAACCACAGAGGAACTCTGATGTAATAACGACCATTATTAGATCCCCATTGTTTTTAGACAATGACCACGAATGCCACAACAAACATATTATATTAGCTGCACAGTAGGAAAGGCGATACTGTTGGGATCAATAGACACTTCCAGGCTGCTCATTGGTCACAAAGGGCACAATGATTCAAACACTGGCACCAGTCTGAGCAGATAACACACACATGAAAGTCACTCAATTGTCACTGACATGGCATTCTGATCTGTGAATACAACTACACTAAATAATAATGCAGATTTTTGGTTGTTTTTCCATACGGTAAATATTCCTCACTTTCTTTAAGGAGACAGCCTTGAGAACTGATCACAGCCTGGCCTAGATTGTTAGAGTAGTGAATGGGATGTTCAGCCTCTCAGTCCTTTTTTGGTGAATCCCAGTACTTCACACAGTCTTGTTCCCAGGAGCAGTACGATCGTTTACTTTAAATTACAACCTCATTTTTGAAATCCTGCAGCTTTCATTTGAAAAGAAACTAATGCTTCACAAAACTACCTCTGAATAACTGAAAAGAAAGGGCAGAGTATTGTTCCTTGTATCATATTAAGTACTAGCAGTATAACTAGGTAATGGTAACCCCCAAGCTGCCTTTTTTCACAGATGGTTATATGACTGTAGGCTATAATGACCGATGTTGACTCTAAGAGCCATTTTTAGTAGGTCACATGGGTATAATGCCATCATTTCTAACACAGCAATAACTCACAAGCAGTCTCGGCAAACTAGGGATTATCTAAAAAGTCATGCTGGCCTAGTAAATGTCCCAATTACAAATATATGGTCTCTATGATTTATGACAAAGACTGCCAAGTTCATTAGATCTCAATACCAATATTACACTGTCATTAGCTTCTTTTAAAAAGAATGAATGACAACGTTTTAATTTCTTTCAGTTCCGCTCTTAATTTGACTGTTGAGTTGGTAGCAATATTGTGACCATACAGACGAAGAAACAGATTAAAGCCTGACACTGAAACGCAGAAAAAGTCTTGTGAGTGACAGTAAAATCCTTTGCATTCTGAAGAAAGACCTCTTTGCGACTGCAGAGCAAGTCACCAACAAAGATAGGATACTGCGATGCCATGGGTTAGTGACATTCAACCATCATTGACTGGAAACGGGTTTGCAAATATTTCTAAAATATAATTTGGTTTGATTTCACATTCACTACTATATGTTAAGAAAAGCTACATCACTAGGGCTGCCACGATTAGTCGACTATCAAAATCGTCGACGACTGATTTAATAGTCGACGCGTCGTTTGAAGCTTTGTAAGATCCCAAAAGATGCAGGAATAAGTAGTAGGATTTAAGAGTGTAATAACGGACTGAAACAGAAGATGGCAGCACTGCATGTACAAGGATGCCAGCTGCCGTTAAACCCCGAAGAAGAGGTAGCTCTGTCTCAGGATTCATAGCGCAGCCCAGCTCAGTTTCCAACAATGGCGGCAGCTAGTTAGTTTTAATATTACTAATATTATTCTTTCTGGGTCACAAAATAAACGTTTAACATATTTTCAGGCGAGAATGTAGCTGTGTAAACCTCAAATATCTGCTCAGTTTATCAAGACCACATATTTTCAAAAGCTTTCCGACGTTTTCGGAGACGTCTGTTACCCACTAGCTCGATAGCTAGCCGGGGGCAAGGCAGGGCTCACTAGAGCCCGTGAGAACACCGCACTCCCGGCAAATCATTTTCAAACGCACCGCCGTCTTTCGCTACTCAGGTTAAAGATGATATATAAGTCACTTAGACAACTTAAAAATGTTATTGTTTGGCTTTTTTTCAGTATTTTATTTGTTCCTGAGTAAATCGGTTTGGCTGAGATTAAAGTTATAGTTTTTACACAGCTGAATAAACGTCAAGCAGACAACTGATTAGAAGTGTGAGATGCTCGAGAATATACTCCGGTGTCCTGTTATATTTTAGATAGCAAGGAGTTTATTAAACTTCACCGAAACAATCTGCAAATTTCAATAAAAATTTAATAAACTATCATCTTGTCTTTATTTTTAGTTAGCAGATACCTTAAACACTTAAAGCTTTAAGCTAATGATAGTTATAAAAGAGCAGATGCATTATTATTATGCATCTGCTCAGCATACGTTTTACGTCCAATGGATGCATGATCTGATTAGTCGACTAATCGCAAAAATAATCGGTGACTAGTCGACTATCAAAATAAGCGTTTGTGGCAGCCCTATACACCACCCATACAAGTTTTTCCACATTAATGCAAAACTTAAATTAAATGTGAGATTAATGCTCCTTTAATATAGTTGCTTGATTTAATCATTTATTTTAAAGTGAATGTGCTAGAGTGCAGATCAGGAATTAGCACAGTGTAAATGCAAAGTGGAGGGGGGAGAGAAAAAAAAACAATGAATGTCTGAATGCAGCTCTGCAGACAGATTCAGGAATAACTCGACTGTGTAAAACACACTTGGATTTAACATGATAAAAAGAGATCAGACATTTAATAGATTTGACATTGAAAGTTTCAAAAATCTTATGGGCTGCCATTTAATGGCAAAGTCTTCCAAGAACTTATTCATGTGTGCAAGGTCAATGACAGAGTATCCAAGGGCACCTACTATTTCCCTTATGTAGACACAGCTCACATGGCTCACTGTGCACAAAAGGGTGGGCTGAAGAAGAATATAAATCGGATATGTGTGATGATTAATCATTGTCTTGGTCAGCCTCATAACCTTTAAACAGTTGTGCCAGTCACAGTGTTGCATGAGAAATGGCTCACTAAATGGAGAGAAAAATTCCAGATGAGCTTCTCCAAGGATGAAAATACTACTGTTAACCTCAGGGTTTAGAGCCACAGTGTGCAGACCGATGACTTACACACTCAGTATACAGTAAATATTCAGAGATTCATAACATAACCCTTAGTTTTAAGCTGTAAAGGCAAACATTTGTGAAAACCTTACTTTTTTGGACTCACATTGTTGGATACATGACCATTATTATATGTTCAGTTAGTAACTCTGATGTAGGGCATATGCTTTCCAACCACCATACAATATGTCCCAAAATACAGTACTTTTGTACACCCAGCTTGTTTTCTTAATGCTGCAGTCACACTAGGGAAAACTATGACTGTGATCATGTGCAACGAACTTGCAGTCTCACAGTCTCAATGGTTCCTTGAAAGACAGCGACATGATGTGTGATCATTACATTTAGTCATCATTTTCAAAGTGACTTTGGTAAATCAAGAAGTATGAAATAAAATGGCAGTAAGACAGCGTCAGCCTGAAATTGAATGGGTTCAAGTTGCCTATTACATGCTATCTGTTTGTGATAGCATGAGTGATTAATTATGATACACCGCAAAATCTGTTGCCTTCCACAGATAGAAAAAAAGAATCACATTAAACAGGAATTAACATTCACCGCCTGTTTTCAGGCTCCAGCCAGAACCTCAACAGCAACAAAAATCCTGAAACTCCTCCACAAATAGTGACATGCTTGCTGGAAGTTGCCAAATAACATTCACACTCACAGCCTTATTTCTGTATAGACATATATAGAATACAACTATCTGACAATCAGTTGAGTCCCCTACAGCAAAGAGACCCATCACAGCTGAGTTGCTCTCGTTGGTGTAGACTGCCACAGAGTGATTGCTTTTTTATATGTATATAAATGAGAAAGCAATCATTAACAAACCTTTGGGAGTCTTTTCTTAGTTGTCGCTCTTTCAGGGTATTGAATGCTCAACCTTTGGGTGACATGATTGCTGGTTCAACAGGTTGCAATCGGTCACCAAATGTGAAAACTTCAATGCAATCACCTGGCAACCACCGATTTATTCCAATTGTAAGGAGGTCGCAGGCCTATTTTTACTCTAGGGCGACTGAGCCATGATTTTCATTACTTTTAACTATATTTAGGTACAAATCCTCAAAGCGATGATAGTTTCATCACTCGTAAACATGCAGTTGTGCATTTCTGTCATTTAGTCACTTTCCATTACCTGATGGAAATGCAAAGTTATCAAAAGAGTGATATGTGCTGAAAATAGACCTGATCCTCAAGTCATCTATTCTCAGCACGTCAAAGAGCAGACTTTCACCCACACCTCGCCTCGCATAGTCTCATCTCCTCTCACCTTTGAGTCTACTTGCAATGCTCTGGGAATGAAAGCACCAAAGGCATGAGGGATGGGCAAAGAGCAATTGAAGGTAAGAATATTGCCAACATACTGTTAACGTAGCTTGCAGCAGTCTTTGGACTGCCCTGAAATATAGAGATATACAGGCTGTTGCCTTCATTTACCATCAAGGCACTTCAATTTTATTTTTATAGCCCAAAGGGGGCTTTGGGCTATATAAGGTGTACAGCTATAAGGGGGCTTTACAAGGTGTACACCTTGCAAGACCTCTATCCCTAGGACCTCAAATCAAACAAAGAAAAAGTCTATTAAACCTCTTCAAACAGAGAAAAATGCAATAGCAGCAAACAATACATCCCTCCTTTAGGACAGAGAGATTTATGCAAGAAATATCTCCAGAAATAGAGAGAAGTGTTTACTTCTAAATAAAATGTCAGCTTTACCAAGAAAAGCCAAAGATTAATAACAAGGCCTGTTTTTATTAGCACAGAAGTTTTCACTGATGTATGTGAAACAGGTGCGCACACACTAATGAACGCAGTTGCAATTCAGTTGTGAAAATAAAGCAATAAGAGAAAAACTCACATTGTTCATGTACTCGCTCAACAAGTCTTGAAGGGCCTGTCGAACGGCGTTGCATTCAGCCACGATCCGTTCACGACGGTCATCGCGTGTGCATGAAGAGTCAGCCATTAATGCAGCGCCACTGATGATGCTCTCTAAGCGCTCCTCCAGAGACGGACGGAAACGAGCCTCACTGAATGTCAGAGGGTCCAGGATGATCTTGTTCTGTAGGTCAGAAATGTAGAAGGTCAGGACAGTAATCCAGGCAAAACGGATAAATGACTCACCACTGGATGACCGGTTCCAGAAACTGTACCCAATGACAAATGGCAGTTCAGCTTTTAATCACAGACTAGTGTCTTTGACACAGACCCTGGGGCACAAGATCGGGATGGAGTAAGTTGAAAAGAAGAAGACAAAGAGCAGCACACTGACCAGCCACTGTTCTGATTAAATCGTGTTTATCTAAATACAAAGGAAATGTTTTACCTCAAGCACAGCATCAAATTTCATGAAAGTTTACAACAAATTTAGGCCTTTGTTCATAAAAGGTTTTTCAAATATTGAGAGCACAAATAAAATGAAGCTGCATTTCTCTCATGAAAGGGAAGTATCCCCTCAAAAAGCCTCAAATTCTGGATGGGCTGCCATCATTCCAGCAACAATCAGCCACCATGACTAAGTCAGGCAAAACCAAGAATGCATAAAGAATATCTAACACAGGGTAGCTCGAGTTCATAAATTTAAAACAATACCCCACCCACATTTCTCTGAGCATAAGACTTGCTGAGGCTACCGAGGAGGTAACGAGGAGAAAGAAAAATTAGTGACCTGAACGTCAAAACCTTAGCATTTCAAAATCTTAGACTTTATCCTCGCTTTTATTATGATCACTACAGAAATAGAGCCCAGCTTTACAGTGTTGGCTACAATGTGAATAATGGAGCAATAAAGTCATTTATTTTAGCGATGCCTTATCTTGTATTGTTTAAGTATTGTTTAGTCTTTTGATCCTAAGGTGCTTTGGGTCTGCATAAAACTCAGAATTGCTTTTATTCATCATCTAAGCTTTAAATAGCTCTGATGTAATTAAATGTGACTCTGTGGTATAAATGACCAGTGTTGGGTTACAGCAAAGAGCAAAGATGCACTTTTCAGTCACTCCAAACCAGTCTGACACTGGGATAGAGTGACATGTCAAGTGGAAAACTGATAGGGAATGCTGAGTTACGGACGAGCTTCCTGTATTTCATTGATATCTGGATGGTTCTATTCTTAGTTTCTCCCTGCTTCTTTACTTTTTGTTTAGTTTTTGAGGTGTTGTTTACAAAGCTAACTGCATCAGCGTTTTGTGATATCCCGATCTATATCTGGATTGGAAGCATAGTCAAATTCAAATTCTTTTTTAAATGCCATCTGACTCTGAGTGAAACATAAACAAAAACACTTGAATCTAAGTCTCATTTCTCGAGGGGAGATGTGTTCATTTATTTGGAAAAAATAAACCATGTATGGCACACAGAACTATTTGTCTGACAATGTCGCCATTATATCTTTGAAAATTTCACTATTATTAAAGGTTGCTGCTACATCTGGTACTTCAGATTAAGTTAATCAACTTTATACAGGAAAAACACTCCATATTCCTTCATCTCACTTGTGCAGTGGTTATTATGCTGACATTCATATCATATATTAGAGCTGTAAAATGAGAGGCAAGAAATGCAACAAAGCCCTATACAGTGAAGGTCTCAACATGAAAAGATGCAAAGAAGAAAATAACATGAATGGAAATTGAGAACATTCCCCGAGGACTCCAGTGAATTGTTATTCCACACATGGTGTCAGGTTGCAATTATCACTGGGAGTTGGGAATAGGCAGAGCAGAAATAGCAACAAATGCTGGGCTGACAAAGGCTGGGAGGATTTCAAGGTAATTGGCAATGGCTAAAGTCATCTTCCAGAAACTCACAAATGTGACTGATAGTCCCTAGTCCCTTAGTGAGTTTCAGTGTTACACTTTTCTTCCCCCCTTTTACCTAATAATCACTTACTCTGTTGTACTGCTTTGCTTCAAAGCCCAAAACCATCGTGTAAGTGAAAAATCTTTAGACAAGTGCGCACAATTATAAATAAATATTAATTAAAAAGTATTAGAACACAATCAAAAACTGCAAACCTAAAATCATCCAGATACAGTATTTGTTTCATCAGGAAATTCAAAAAGCTACCAGAACACAGAGGAGATTTGGTGTCTTTCTGGTACTGCATTCAGGATCAGAGTGATATGTCAAAATCTTTAAAAGTTTCACACTTCCTTGAAGAAGAATCTTGGCATCATGCTTGGTAAAATGTTTCCTTTAATTCCTCTGATGATGTAGTTATGTTAAACTCCTATAACACTGCTGACAAGTGTTGGCTCCTAATGCCTTCTGGTTTCTAAAAGGTCTGGAAAGATATAGAGGATAATACAGCAGCATTTTTATACAGAGCAGTCAGAGAGTCCTTACTGCAAGTTTTATAAAAGAAGAGTTCTTTTTTTCTTTAGTTAATTATACACCAGTCTCTTAAAGTCTGTAATTCTATGTGAATGTACCATTGCATTTGACAGTATATCAAGACCGGAGGGAACCTTATATTTGCCTCACTCACAGCGAGGCTATCGGTTTGACCCCACTTTAGGGCATGAACCAGAGACAGGGCACATGCCACATCAGCCTTTGTCAAGTGTGCCTTCCAGAACTTTCCAGTATTTGATGGCAACTGCTTTTTCAGAGATAGAAGTTCAACAAAGTCCTGAAGATACCACTGAAATGCCTCTAGATGCCACATTATAGTTCAAGGGTTGTGTAGTTGATTATTATGGTGTTTGACAAAGCTCTACCCACAGTGGCCCATGAGGGACATTAGTCATAACCCACTCTGTGATCGATTACCCTAATGAAGTGTGTCTGACTCAGAAAAAGTCCCTTATATTGTCCCACAGTGGATGCCAACTAAAACAGCTTGATAAAGACTGTGATATGTAACAGTCGCTGGCACACTTACAGTAACACTACAAATTGTCAGCTACTACAAAAATTAGTACATGAATGTGAAGGAATTTCCATATTATACCCATACAGCAATACTTTTTCACCGTCCCCATCTGTTTAAGAAATTCTACATTCCAATATGGAAACTCATGATTTCTTGGCTAGTTCAATAGGTATCCAATAACATTTCGTCAGTCGTGTAGCTTCTGCATGATGTAGTCCAACAGACTTTTGACACCTTCATTTGAAAGACAGTTGCACAATGTTCATACACTTTTTGTCAAATTTCTTATGTTTACACTTCAGGTTCATGTACATGCGTGGCATGTTAAGTGGAAATACTTTAGGTTTTCATTAGAAAGGCCAAGAGACCACTGTAACATCTGGTCACTAAATGGTAAATGGCCTGTATTTGTATAGCGCTTTACTAGTCCCTAAGGATCCCAAAGCGCTAGGGAAACAGGTGTATTCCCTGCCCACCTTGCAAGTGTTTGTTAGCTGTCGCTGGGTAAAATCTGGAAAACCCTCCTCGTGTTTGCTTTGGTTATTAGCATATTGTCACAATTGCCTATAATTTGCATGGAAGACACCAACATATATACAAAGAATGAGTGCTAAGGAAACTTGAGAAAATCTGACACAAACCAGAAAGGGGAATGTTTGCAATCAAAGTAAAAGCTGTTCCTTAAATCTGAAACTAATTTAATTCAAAAGGCAGCGCTTTTACTTTGAAGGTGAATGGTTGCAATTTTGAGTTTGCATTAAACTCTTAACAGTTTCACTACCAGTTAGTGAATAGCCAGGGAGTGTTTGCAGACTTCTGATATCTGCTAGCAATAAAAGCAATTATGTCAGCAAGTGTCATCCCTATGTGTTATCTTGAATGATCTCCAAGTCTGAGTGACTGGGGCAACTTCCAACAACAACTTATATCCTCTTTTTCTTTTTTTTTCCTAGACGAGGGACTGGTGGTTACCAGGAGGTCGCCAACCAGCCTCACTGCCTGTGGCCTTACATACATATTACATTGTTTGATTGCCATCTTGGTTAAGTACCAGAAATATGATTTCATGTTGTCACTGGAAGTTAGCTAGCAAATTTAGTAATATATGCAGTCCACAACAAAATCATTACACCATTACTGAATATGAGGGTTGAGTCGCAGCTGCACAAACAGCTAAATAATAATGGTTAATATACCAAAATGATTTTTTATTGTTTCTGTAATGGTTAATCTACTACTATGTGCAGTCTTTAATCAAAATGATATGTTTAATGCTTAAATATAATTACGTTGTTATCCATGAATATTCAGATTTACAGTTTTATGAAAAAAAGCAGAAAAATATGGTAACGTAGGTTATTAGTTTTTGATTAAGGTGATAAATTACAGTTATTCACTTACACTACTGAATAGAAAAATTGTTTTAGTGGTTGAATTTTATGCTTGATTATCTCCTGCCTTCTGAAAAAATTCCAATGTACCGGCTTAAATTAGGATATAAAAATATGTGAATTCAGTATTTTATTAGCCCAATAACTAAGAATATAAGTTCTAGATTTGACCAGGTTCTTCACAGATTTTTGAGGTATTTGTATTTTCTTGTTTTTATGACAGGTAAATGGTAAACAGCCTGTATTTGTATAGCGCTTTACTAGTCCCTAAGGACCCCAAAGCGCTTTACACATTCAGTCATCCACCCATTCACACACACATTCACACAGTGGTGATGGTAAGCTACATTGTAGCCACAGCCACCCTGGGGCGCACTGACTGAGGTAGTCTAATAATTTTTTAAGCACTGTATATGTGTTAGATTACAGATTTCACAGTTTATAAATACTCATGCTTGCTTTGCCAGCAAGCACACAATCAAAGCTAAACGTTTATTGCTTTAGTTATATTATCAGAAAATATTAAACACGTTTTGTTCAGTTTAAGACAACACTTCTGTACCTGTTCAAATTTAAGTACACGGTGTATTTAGAAAAGAAAGAAGGCACAGAAGTACACTAATTACTTCACAGCCTATGACTGTGCAAACAGACAGTTCTGACATGAGTAAAGAGGCAAAAAAAAGTTGAACCCTGATCATGAAATAATATTACTGAATATTATTTCAACATGATTTGATATTCTTTAGTAAGCTAAACTTTATAGTGCTGAATCTTTTAAAAAAGAAAAGAAAATAGACCTTAGTAGAGTTAAAATGTCTAACAAGATGCATCTGCTGTACTGTTGTGCAAAGAGACGATGGAAAAACATCTGAGGAAAAGTATCATATAGCTTGAAGATACGAGAGAGAAGAAAAATGCAAATCCAAGTTAAAGCATTTCATCGCAGTTGATAGAGGAACGGCTACAGAATTGTATAACCGAGAGGATTAACATTTTTTGTTTTAGCAGTCAATCTGGACAAAGTCATTTTTTGATTAAAATGTGAAAAGCATTAATCAAATAACGACAAGATAAAACCGCAGCTTTGGTATTTTATAGAAGATTGATTCCAGATTTGAAAGCTCAACTACCTGAAAGTCACTTATTTAAATTCAACCAGTATTTTCTCATCAAACAACTCACTTTTATAAAACTGCCTTTTAACCTCATAATGTGAAAAATAAATTCTTATGCATAATTATCATGCAGGTAATCAGATCAAAACACAGTAAAAAAAGAATAATTTGGAACATGCATCCGTGTGTAATTATGTTCAATCAAAAATTATCAGTTCTAACTGAAATTTAATCAAACACTGCGGCGCACAACTGCAGCCAACTGAATCACCAAATAGTGCTCATTTTGTTGGAGGCAATATCTTTCATTATAACTAAAATCACAAGTTGTGGTTACTTTTTTGTCTTGTAAAGTATTATTAAAACATTTTGAAAAGCTAAATACATATTTACAGAGCCACAAAGTAGCTGTATTGGTTCCCCGTATTAACGTGGTACACAGAAACATACAGTATATTCAACTATTTTTCATGAAATTGTCATAGAGTGAGTATTTTAACCATTTTGCTATGATATGGCCACTTAAGTACAAATTACTTGAAGCGTTATTGGACTTAGCAATTAGTAAACCTCTGATTTTTGTTTCTTTTTTAAAAAGATTCATTCATATCACATAGTGCATACTAAAAATATTTCACTTTTTGAGAGGATGTGTCTCCCCATGATCCTTGGGTACAATATGTTGTTAAGCTGAGTGGAATTTTTCCTTTTCGGTGCAATCACACTTTGCTTTGGATCATAACGTAGCCTAATTTACTCTAAAGGGGAAATATGCAACTTAATAGACCTTAAAAATAAAATATTAAAGCATCTTTTAATAACCAAGGTATGACAATCAAAGTAAAAACAGTGTAGTGACAAAGAAAAACCATTTAAAATGCTGTTAAAGGAACAGTGTTTGTATGAACCATTAAGCTTGCTTTGTCCATTCTGGTTAGATTTTCACAATGAAACCTGTATGGAGCACATGCACGTGTTTGTTAAAGCTTGGACAAGACTGGAATTACTGTAAACACTGCTCAAAACTACAACAAAAACTAGTGCAAAATGGTAGAAATTCAGAATATTCAGACAACAATCTGAATCTATTCTCCATTTGTCTTGAATACATGAATATTCTGAGCCATGATGTTTACTTGGAAATACAATGAAAGAAGGCAAAAATGATTCAGGGAAAGAAGAAGTAAAAGCACTAAAGATGCAAAACTATTTTCCACAGGAAATTTACTACTTTCCCACACACATTTAGACGCAAGCTATTTCTCAGTGGTCAAGACATCTTGATTAATGATTGTACGCGCATCCCGCTGGTTTAATTGTGTCAAGTAAGTTTGAATATTACCAGCTACACCTGAGGGGAAATATCAAGGTTCTGCATATAATCAACTTGATTAGGGAAAAGAAATAACTTTCAGTATGATCAACATTTTTACATAATATTAACAAATTTATTTCTCTGTGGGCAATCCGCCCTTAAAATATGCCTGAAACTCATATTCAAATGCATGTTTTCTGAATGTTTATATCATTCAAGCTGTCAACTTTCCATCTTCGGTAACTCTACGCCTGACTCATTGCAAGTGTAATTTGTTCCCCCGGGTTTGCACTACTTGATATCTCATTGGTTTTCTGTTTGCTGCCTTCACAGATTCGCAGAAAAAAGTGATGCCTCAATTCACCGCAGTTCCAGTCTGCTATTCCTGGCTTACACATATCTGCCATGGCATGTCTGGAGACAGAAGTACAAAAGTAACTCCATCCATTGTTAGCATCAAGGTAACGTTACTATGACAACCTCCGAAACACCGCATCATAAAACGGTATGACTAAAGCTTTTTTCTTTTCTTTTTTCAGGCACATTCAAGTATCGACTGAAGGTCTTTGGACAAACAAAAACCCACATGAGTCGCTTAACAGGTCCAAAAATAAAAATAAAATAAAAAATACAAACACTAAAGCGTTGTCCTCTATTATGATCTTCGGCTGTGGCGCTCCTGATTCTCGGGCTCTGGGTACAGCATGTATTCAAAACTCAGTTAAATTATAAGTGTGTGTCTGAATGTTTATTAATGTAGCAGATGCACACAGACAGAGTCATAAATCATACAGTAAGGTAACATAAGAAAGCCAACGAGGATGCTCCCCTGGCTGGGCGATGGTAGCTGGAGCAGTGCCAAGGCTCTCTTGAAGTGGCCTGTGATTGTGGAACTACAGTAAGCTGTGGGGGGAAGCTGACAGTTTCTAATACTTCAATTTATCTGTGATGCTCGGGAATATTGAACGGTTCTCCTTTGACCTTGTGATCTAAAAAACTTTAGAAAAAAAACCTAATTTGTACATCATACTTTTTCTGCCAGAGGAGGGTCTTTCGTCTCAAAAAATACATATTGTTTAATTTAATTAACCATTACCTTTTTAAGTGTCTTTGCTTTTTAAAAAAGCAACATTCCCCTCTGATTCCAAAACATCTAAGTGCTCTTAAGGCACTTTTTTCCCATGAGATCCCATGGAGTTAAAGTCATTAAGGCCAGTGAGCAAACGACATGTCAAATGAAGCTTTTAGAGGAAGCTCAAGCAGTCAGACAATTATCGTTCTAATTTCCTAATCACCCCAGGTCTCTGCCTCTCAGTTATTATCCAAAGAACTCACTAGGTTATGTTAATAAGGCTGTCTGTCAAACAGTGATCATCCTGGCTGAAGGGTATTTAACTACCTAACCTGTTGCATCTCTTTGCTGTCACTTAAATGCATGCCCACCGCACAGCCACATGTGTCAAAAACCAAACTGTAGCGCCCCAGAGTTATGTCTGGAACAGCTTAAATTCACAAGGCTGCACTTAGACAAACAGATTTCATCCACAGGTTGCATATTAACACATATTGAGTTAATACTCTTACTGTGAACTAACTTACTACCTGTTTCATTTGTAGTGTTACCTTATAATCTTATAATCTATGACGACCTTATAATCCTTTCTACTTTTACTTTTTCTTCTTCTTTTTTTTTAAATCACTGTCATACTTCCAAGTTGCCAAACAAGCAAGAGCAGGTCTGACAAATGGTTATTTGACAGAAGTGAGTGGTTATTTAAAAGAGGACGAATCCCAGGGGGTCATCAGCAAAGGCACACCTGCCATCTTCCCCTCTAATCTCACTTGATGTGTTTAGGAGATATGTGGAATCAATGTTTCTGGAAGTCATTTTTGTCCCCATTATGCTGGAAGTCCAGTAAATAAGGACATAATTAGATCTTGGTAGGTTACAGACAACCATTTTTGTTCCAAAGATATAAAAAGAAAGATTTTTTTTTAAAAAAAGAAAGAAAGAAATGGAACTGCTCTCAAAACTGATATTAATATGTGGAAACAGTTCATGCATGATTAATGATGGTGTGATTTCTTTTCCTGCAAAGTTAAAAGCTAATTGGATAATCCATAAACTCTGAATTACTTAAAATTACCTTTTAACTAATTCACCATGCAAAGGGGTGTCTTCGATTTGCTGATCCTGGCTAGCAGGAGAAATTCACTGCACTTTATTATCATAAAAGGAAACCATTCATTTTAATTGATTAATGGCTTTGTATGCATTTACACACACTGCATATTTAACTTTATTACTTTTTATCTTACAGGGCAAATTTTTTTATTTCCAAAAAAACATTCGTATGAGCTTTTTGTTGAACATATACGTGTTAGTAGTTATATCATATGCTGTCATATGTTCAACCCCCCCTCCCTTCAGAACTGCTTTAATTATTTATGGCACAGATTCAGCATGGTGCTGGAAACATTCCTCAGATATTTTGGTCCATATTTAGCTGCTGCAGGTCCACGATGTGAATCTCCTGTACCACCACATCACAAAGGTGCTCTACAAGATTGAGATTTGTTGACTGTGAGAGCCTTTTGAGTACAGTGAAGCTCGTTTCAGATTATGTAAGCTTTGTGACATGTCAAATATCCTGCTGGGAGCAGATATTCAATTCAATTCAATTTTATTTATATAGCGCCAAATCACAACAACAGTCGCCTCAAGGTGCTTTATATTGTACAGTACACTTTAGACCTGTCAGTGAGTACACTGGTCATAAACGGACAGAAATGGTCAGCAAAAATACTTCCTGTGCTTTAGTGCATAGTTGGCACTAAAGGGCCAAAAGTGTTCCTGGAAATTATCGCCAACACCATCACACCACCAGCAGCCTGACCTGTTTATTCAATGAAGGATGAATTCATGTGATTTACACCAAATTCTGACACTACAATCTGAATGCCGCAGCAGAAATCGAGGCCATGAAATACTCAGATCAGCCCGTTTGGTGCCAACAACCATGCAACGTTCAAAGTCTCTTAAATCACCTTATGTCTCCATTCCATGCTCAGTTTGAATGTCAGCAGGTCATCTTGACCATGTCTACTAAATGCATTACCAGAGCAGGTAAATAACAGAAGCCTCGCAAAAAAAAAAACCATGATAACGGCTATTTAGTTGACATTGATACCAGTCTTCAGGTTTCACGTCCCTTAGAGAGTCTCATTGTTGAAAGTAGTGATTATGTCTGCTTTCTAACAAAAGCAAACAAAACAAATACCAATAAAGTACAGGGACAACAACTGCACATCAATCAGCCTGCTGCGATTCGCAGAGGCTACAATAGTGCTTGAGGAGCAGAGACGATTAACTGACCTCTAGCCCAGTTTTAGCGAGTCTGTGTTACCCATAATATCTTGTTACAGAGATCTCCCCATCCAGCTCAGGAGCAATTTCTAAATACCTGTGACAGTGGCCTTCACAGTTTCGCCGTGGCCAAGATGATAGTAAGGGAAAGCGCAGACAGTGCCATGACCGGCAGCCAGGCCTTTCTGTTCACTGAAAGAACAGTGGGAATAGAAAATAAGAATGTAGCACTGCATTTTCTGTTATCTCATCATCAGGTGTGGCAAACCTTTTCTTCAGGGGTTCATACCCACCTGTGAAAGCACACCTGAGTGCTCTTCACACATTAACTGTTAACAGTATAACTGTTATGTATAAAGTTGCCTGTTTCCACAGCTATCGTTTCATATACAAGACCTTTATGTTACACACATGGGGTCTGTGTGTTATTTGGATGACATTACCCCCTCAGCCAGGGGGCTTCTGTATGCTGGTATTAACTCTAGCCTCTGACTGTCTGCTCCATAATGAGGGGAGCATTGAAGGAGATTGCATGATCGTGGGTGTAGGAGGACATGGGGTATAATGTTCCCAACCACTAACTGTGCACAGCACATGAAACAAACAGAGTTCTAGTGCACTGATGATGCACACATACGGTACAGGCACTATAGAACACTTGGAATGCAGAGATGGTGGATGACGAGACACCTGTTTCGTGGCTTTGGCCGTGAGACCCTGTGGAGCTGTTGCAGCTGCGAACAGTAATAAGAAAGGTATTGGTACATGTCAGGAAACTCAAGCAGATCCAATTTTCAAAGACTACAAATTAGCTCCCCTGACTTTGCCAGTGTTAGCAACATGCACCAACTAACAAAACATAAAAGAAATATGCCACAGAGGTTCCGGGAGCTAATTATGTTCATCGTAGCTTACTTAATCCTTATTCATTAACCACTTTACTCCCAGTATCATAATAACTGAGGTATTGCTAAATTGCAGATATTTAACCCTAAAACTTTTGAGTCTGTATACTTTGTTTTGCTCTCTGCTCGTTTAGGTCAGAAAGGGTCACACTGAAAAAGAGGACTATCTTAGTTATCAGCAGGATCTTGAGTAGGCCCTTTCATATGCAGTGTGTCAGACTGAGTGCGCTGTGTTTTAATGAGTTTTAAGATCCAGCGAGGTCTCCAAATTTTCATTGCAAACAGAGGAAATTACCTTACATGCTGCAGACACACAAGGCCAGATTTACTAGGACTGGTAAATTAATGGGAGGTCGGAATGGCAAAAATGTGTTGATGAGTAGGGATGGGAATTGAGAACCGGTTCATGCAGAAAACTGGTTCCCAGTAGTCCAATTCCTCAGGATTTTTAGTCTGCCTGCCGATCGAGCCCGCTTGCCGGTTCTTGCACTCGCGCTGCAATCAGCTGATTCCAGTTCTCATGTCATTGCATCAAAGTAATGTAACCAGTAGTATAGCGAATTACTTTTTCCCAGGAGTAATTAAGTACCATACTGCATAACTTTTAAGAAAAGTACTTTATGCAATATGTTTCATAATTACATTTTTGAGAAATGACTCGAACACTAATCACAACAAACATGCACAAACATTTGAACCACAGCATAATAATTTCTTTATTCCTGCTTAGCAATGGCAGTGGCTCTCAAAACAGAGCCAATGAGGATCGATAAGTGATATCGATAATGGAATCGGAATCATTACATTATCATCAATTCCCATCCCCATTGATGAGAGTGGAGAATTCTGCGGGTGATCGACTAATAATACACTGATTTATAAACAAAAAACACGGCTTTGCAATAATGACCAGCATCCTATAAAGAGCAGGGCAAATTAGCAAGCTCAAAAACAAGCAGTCTGGTGAAAGTAAGTGTAGGCTAATAATCAAAAAAAAGTGTAAGAGCAGGTTTTATGGACGTCTTCCTCTCTGAAAACAGTGTGGCAATTAAGACCAATGAGACGCAGCTGAAGAAGAATCCATATGTAGAAGAAGACAAAGCATTATTTGCCATCAGATCCTCATCCATCTCTGTGTTAATGAAGGTACTGTCACTTTGTCAGGTATCCAAATCCACTTTTCTTCCCAGCAGGTTGTGTGGAGCTGCACTGTCCAGCATCACATTCATTAGGTTAATATCTAAAGGTAAACTGTAACACACATCAGATCTGTCCAACCCGCATTAAGTGCTGCATTTTGATCTATGTTTCAATCTGGTTTGTAATAGATCCGACACCAGAACACACAAGACGTTTTTATTGTGGACCCATCTCTGTGTAGAAATGTGACTAAAAGCCTGAAATGCTCTGAAAACCCATCAGCCCACTGTAAAAAGTGATTTGGCCTTTAAAGCAAGACACACTCTCATATGCGTCTCGTATTAGGATTCTGGCCCTCTCTCCGACACTCAGTTCAATTCATTTAAGTCAAATCAAGTCAATCAAAATACCAGTATTACTGAGGAGCAGAAATATGTGTGGCTGGGCTCTAAACAAGCAGGGTGAGGGCTTAGTGAAGAGCTACGGGACACAGCCAGAGCTTAGGCACAGCTTTGAGCCATCCACCCGCGCCAATTATGCACTAGTTCTGATAACTTCTCCCCCTCTTGTTCCAAATAAATGAACACTCCTCGCAGCAACTACAGCAACAGCAACCACGTCGGGGGCAAAACAGAACATGCAATTTTTTTGGCCGTTAAATTCAGAGCAATTTGCAGTAAATCGGTTCTGCAAACCTCAGTGAATCACATTTGATTCATTTACATACTCTCATAGCACCATTTCGCGCTTTAAAAGCTAAACTCTCACACAAACATACCTGTGTCTGCACTTTTCCAGTTACAGAATTTTTTACTTAATACCAGCACTGGCTTTTTTAATGCTAAAAGAGGGTTGTGGGCTAGCACA
Organism: Haplochromis burtoni; assembly: GCF_018398535.1. Taxonomy (NCBI): domain Eukaryota; kingdom Metazoa; phylum Chordata; class Actinopteri; order Cichliformes; family Cichlidae; genus Haplochromis; species Haplochromis burtoni. Next base: position 654,394 of record NW_024582663.1, read on the forward strand.
GACTGTTAGAAAATCTGGCCCACAATGTGTTTGTATCCAGCGCTGTTGCCACGGCATTATATGACTCTTTATATACCATAAAACCTGTAGTCAAAGAGTAGCAAGGGCATTTAAAGTCAATATAGATTTCACTGTACAACTGTATAGCGTAATTACACTGATGAGCAGCTGAAGGATCAAAGAATCAAGGATCAAGAAACTGTTTTATTTACTACTTATTTACAGATTCATTTATTACCATTCATTCGTGTTAATCTTAGCGTGCCCATGGCAGATTTCTGCCAATTGAGGTCTTTCGAGGTTGCTGTTTCCACCGTTTCTTTTTTTTTTCAAAGGTTCTATGAGTGAGAAGCATTAATATGTATTGCACCAGCAGGCAGCTATTTATGTAAAGAGATAATAGTGGAGTAATGATTTCCTAGTCATGGATGTGCTCTAATCCAAGTTTCTGTCTTCAGTGTTTTGGTAAATGTTCCATGTGCATTTGAGTTTTTCTCTTAGAAGCCATTAGCCAGCCCTGCTGCCGTGTCTGGCCATCCCATAAAGTGCGAGCATGAAAGTGAAAGTGAAAGCAGGATGGCAGACCAAAGTCTGGAACATTCAAACAATCAGTCAAGAGAACCATTTTTTTTTTTTTTAGTTTAAAGTTATTTATGTTACCAAATATGTCTGTGCACAGGGAAACAGAGAGCAGAGGAGAATAGCAGAATAAAGGTTTTGTTTCTTTAACTGTTTTTGGAATCTGGTTGTCAGTTTGTCTTGTAGAGTCGGTGCCTTGGCTTGCACTACTGTTCCTACCTGTGCTTCTTTGTTTGGTTTATTTTGCTTGTGAAAGAAGCACATAAACGGCTGTGCACATACTGAGGAAGTAGGACAAGAGAGGAAGAGAAAGAGACAGAGAGATACCAGACATGGTAATGCTTAAGAATTCAGACTCAAGGTATTTACTAGCAGACCCTGCAGCAGGCTGGCAATCTGGAGCACTAGGACTTCTCCCAGTGGGTTGCTTCACCTGTGAGGTGGCAGTGAGAGAAGGAGCAACAAAGAGAGTTAAATCAAATTTACTGCTTTGATTATTTATCGTACTGGTATGTATCACATCATGGGTCCTGATTTTACCAAATCTGATGTTGTGTTTTATCAGTGACAGCCCAGTCCTGTCACGGGGACCTCCAGGGTAGGAAAAGTTAAAACTAATGGCACACGAGTAACAGCTTTCCTACGTGTCAAAAGAGAATCATACAAGCAGTCACCTGTAGGATGACCTGATAAAAGCAGGCAAAAAACATGAGAAGAGCACAAAACAAGCAACCATACCATAAACCCTTGTGCATGAGAGTAAAGTTGGCTTGCATATGTTCTATAAAACTACAAAGTAAATACTGAAAAAGGACTTTTTGAAATGATCAGCAGTGCGTTTTGTGAAAGAAAGCCTAGAGCACTATCCAAGCAGATGAAAAAGGAAGTAAGTCTGTGCTGCTGAGAGGTCATTTACTGCTGGAGATAAACGTAAACTTGCCTGACGTCTTGAATATTTTGAAATACGAGTCCATTTTGAGGAACAAGTCATCAGTGTGTAAATTATAGTTTGGTAATCATTACACTTTCCAGCAAGAAAGTGATACCAAGCCAAACAAATCTTTTGTTGTTCCTGAAATACATTTGAGAGGTGTTTTTTTGCCGGTTTGAACGCCACTGAAAAACTTGGGTGGGATTTATTGAAAGCACTGAAATCAAAGAATAACATTTACTATAGCCATTTAACTGTTTCGGCTTAAAATCCACCAGAAGTCCACCAGAAGCTTATCAGAAACACACAGAAATATTTAACAGCAGTCGTAAAGTTCAGCAAATTATTTTTAAATACTGACTTTGGTCGTTCTATCTGGAGCACTATTACAACTGTAGTAAACTCAGTCTGCCCTCAAAAGTCAAATACATGTTTATGCATTACATACTTTCTTTTAAATCCATTAAAAGTGGTGATTTACATGTTTGTATCTTCAGCCAGGACCCTTTTGGTTTGTCATTTGATTTCTTGTTTTTTAATGTTTCATTTCTTGTGACATAAATGAACCAAATAATGATAACGATACACACCAGGTTGCAGGTTAAAGGGGTTGCACAGTTTCACAAGAAAAAACAGAAAAATAATTTCTGTTTTGTGACGACTGGCAAAAACACAAAAATACAGGTTTCAAACTGGTGGGAGAATAACACACCTGGATTGTGATGCCGAGCCTCAGAAAAGGATTGTGAGGCCTGTCCAGTTTCCTTTGGAGCGGACATAAATATACATATCTCCCATAATTGAAATCCGCACAGGCACACAGGGACTTGTCTCAATTTGAATATGAATACCCTTTTCTTTTTATTTTCTCCTTTTTCAAATTCTGCCTAGCAAAACGATAACCCCAAACCTCACTCACTGCCAACCCCTTCAATAGAAATCATTTTGCTAGACACTGCCTCTGTCCCTCCCAATAACCCAACCCTCTTCACTTTTTTTTTCCATTTCAAATCAGCTGTGCACAAATCAGCTCTCCATACAATGGCTTGAGGAATCTCACAAAAGCATGCCTTCTTTAAAGAGAAGATAGAGCTTCTACTACATATAGGAAAGAAAAACAAAAGCAAAATGCAAAGTGAATACATCTCCAAGATGATGTTAGTCAATGTGGTAGAGGGTATACTTTATGTGTAACATTCCTGTAGATTAAAGATATTGTGTAGAAATACTCACTAGACAAATACAACCTTAATCCAACATTTAAAAACACAAATTATGTGTTACTAGGACAACAATCACGATCATAATCTGTCTTTCTTACTTATATCTTTAGGATGAACTTACAGGAGCTAAATGTCTGTGGGTTTGTAATATATGTTTAAACACTATCATATGTTGTTCGTTGTTTATTCAGTAAAATGTAGGTCTAAATTATAAAAGAAAATATGGGTTTTACTGATGTGTTTATGCCTATTTGAAAAATATATATCATATTTTGTCCCACTCATGAAAGTGGTGTAAAATGTGTGTCTCTCAGTGTATCAACTGGCATCGTTGCTATTTTGACCTAAAAAGCTCTAACAAACATGTTGACGGAGTCTCTTGAGCAGAACATTTCCAGAGGTGATGATTCGAGAACTGAGTTATTTTAAATTGAACCTTGTTTACATCCATGCTTGCTAGCGCAGTGTGATCTCCTTCCCTGTCTTAGTTGTAATTGTACAGCATATTTTGTGTGTCACCTCCCTTTGTTAAACAGTAGAATAGTTTAACATGACTGCCCTCCACTCCTGAAGGTCCACAGGGAATCTATAAGAACCTGAATCTACAAATTAAAAATACTGGCTTGGGTAAAATTACCAGTTTTACCCCACAGCCTCGTAATAGAAACTCGTATGGTATCAATTTGAGGCTCCTACGTCTTATTTGTTCTTGAGTCATGAAATTCACAAACAAACGTACCAAACTTACACGTGTCTTTCCCATCAGTCGTTTACGGCTGAGGGGTAAAATGGTCTCATTTTACAATTCTAAATTTTCTGTCTGACTCTCCTGTCACACAAACCCAGAGCCTGGATGGCAACCACCTGACAACTTTCAATCAGTAGAGCAAAGAAAATGTGTATTCCCCAACTGATTGCAAGAGGTTATTAGATGTTGCTGGCAATCACTAGTATTGCCACACTTACTTGCAAAGAAAAAGTACATCTTTCTGCACCAGAAAACTCTTTGTAGTTGATTTGGTTGCTAGCAGATTTCTATGGTTGCCAGTAGTTTGCATGGAAGATGCAAAGAGTCAAACTACTCACTACTAGTGATAATGAAACTGAAAATTGTGATGCACAACGGAAACAGAGATGGTTTGTTTTTAAACTGAACATTTCATCTCTACAAACATTTAAATATACTGATTAACAAAAAACTCTTTGGAGCATGAGTTAGGTCATGTAACACCATGAGTGAAAAAAATGCAATCCCATTATTCATTGGCATAAAGTATTCCCTCATTCCATCTGCATTTAAGTAAGAAATTTCTCTGTGTCTCTGTGTTCTTCTAAATTGTTCATCTGATCTGCTTCACACTCTGCGGGTGAATTGCCGGTGACCTAAGGCAATCAAGTGTTGAGTGTGAAGTAGGTCGGATGAGCATTTGTCAAGAAACATAAAAGGAGATCCATGAGTCAACAGTCAGTGCCTATGATAAGGCTGGGGGTGAATCATCAATCTAACAGACGTCACTGAATACAACACTGACGCATCAGAAAGATCATTACATGTGGTCATAGCACGCTTGCTTTAAGAAGAGTTTACAGTGATGGAAGATAATTCATATTAGCAAAGTGACAGGACACCAGAATAGGAGAATTCATGGCTGATGCAGGGACATGGCTAGCCTACTTTGCAAGGCATAAAAAGCTACTTCCTGTCCTCAAAAAGGCAGATAATATTGCTGTCTTTATTCAGCTTTACTGGAAAATTATTTGCTTAATGTTAAAGTATTTCACAAAGTTTGTTGATTGAGACAAGGATTGAAGATACATCATCAGAATATCCTCTAGGAAATACGCAACTGGGTATTTACCTCTGTGAGGAAAGGCAGTGGAGCTGTGGTACAGCCAGCCAGTGGGTTTGGCAAGGAGGGAAGGATCATTTTCTCAAGTTTCTAATTTAACTGCTGCAGCTTTTGCAGGACGGTGTTCAGAAGAACTCATAACCTTCAGCCAAGACAGATTTGCAATTGGACGCCATTGAGACTGAAAGTGAGAAAACAACTGCACACAGTGGGAATGTACACACGGTGGATGCTTTAGTAGGCACCATTACAAGATTTAAAAGACTGGAAAGGGGATAAAAGGAAAAGATGTGGAACTAACAAGATGAAGGCATAATGCTGGGAAAGCAAGAGTATGAAAGAGAACAGTCAATTTCACTGCAGCAAAAGAAGTCCTGAAAGCTATGCTGATGAGAGGAGATGCATCATCTGGCTCATTGCTAAGTTGTCATTCAAGGAGTGTTTCCCTTTCAACTTCTGAGATGTAAAACATGAATTTAATGAGAACGAACACTTGACTTGTTGGGAATGGAAAATACTCTTTGTCTTTCACTGTATTTAATGTCTTTAATTTAAGTAAATTGCATTTATTTTTATTTTTTATACATTTAGGACCAGCTTGCAGTCTTCAGTTCCATAGTGGTTATTCTATAGACATGGAAAATGATTTTTGTTTTGCTGTGAAAGAAGACCAGGATCTCCAGGATTTAAAGGAGCTGAGCTCTGGATGATTGCTGTATGTGGATGTACTTACTGCCACAGAACTCTCCATTATCTCAAAATGACAGCTAAATTGGCCCGTCAACAAAGCTGCATTCATCTTAGCAACTTCACTGGTGCATTAGTGCATCTTCCAAACATAGATGAGGGATATGGGGCATCGCTTCCATTCTGGATGCCACAGGGGGAAATTAGAGAGTTTCTGAGTGCAGCACTATTTAAGTAAGCATGCTCGACTATTGGTTGGTTCCCCTCGCTTGTCAAAATCCCAGTCGGGCACCTTAAGTATTTTTATAACTGCCTATAGATGAAGAGGGGGAAAAAAACTAAGCCCGGTACATCCGGGGAACAAAGCCCTGACAAAGAAGGCAGCACAGAATTGATGGTGTGTTAAAGTACTTCTTTTGACTGCTTCAAATTCAGCTTCCCCTGTGACTCAAATAAGGCTTTTTTTGGCATTTATTATAAAACAGAAACACTATCTACCCATGCATGTGGATCATCCTTGTATTAATCCAGTCAGGAACTGTCCTTGTATACTTTGACATACATTTTTATAGTTTTGATGTCAGACACTTCAAATCAGAGGCAACAGCGTGAAAGGAGTTCTTGTGCAACTACTGACTTATCTACAGTAAGCAAAAGCTTAAGGTGGTAGCTGAAAACTCTGACTACACAGAATAAAATCTAATATATGGAAGGAAACATAGCAACACATTAACCTGAATGTATGAATTACATTTGAACAGGAAGAAGGAAAGCCCCAACATGTGGAATATAGAGACTTTCACAAACTATAGATGGAAAATTCTCTCTCTGAGATGCTGAACGCGTGCCCGTACCGCGTGCCTCCGCTTGTACCTGGAGTGTAATTTTATCTCCCTGAATTTCTTCAAGAAATGCTGCATAATGTTCTCTTGGAAGCATTTTGTTGAACATCGTTATTCACTAAAAATGTCCAAATGATGGAAATCCTCAAGTTGACATGATGTAGGCGCCAAACTGCATTTTGTCTATTGTGACCAGCACTTGATAAAAGAGTCTTTATTTAATATTGTATAGACCTTTGACTGCCGAAATCTTTGTAAATGTATTCCGACTTCCTTCTATACAGTCACGTGTGCGTTTATATGAGGAACCAGGACTTCCTTCCTGCCAGATGTATTCCGTTACAAACATTCCTTTACAAGTGCGAGTGTGTCGCACTTTCAGAGTCATCAAAATGTTTCCCAAACAAATGCTGCTTTGTGTGACTCTGGAGGACAGTGAGACTGACCTTGAGCCAAGAGGCTCTCCTAGTTGGTCTTATCTTTTGCATTTAGCTGTTCAAGTGCTTGGTGTGAGTATGTGTTTATGTGTGCATACAGTATACATGTATTGCATGAGCAAGAGCTAGCACGCCCCCGCATCCATGAGACTGAACAGAGCTGAGTGGGCAACCTGGCATGTGAGACACTGATAGAGAAGACCTTGACTGGAAGGTGAGACACCTTAAAAAAAAGGAAAAAAAGAAAAAGAAAGTAATTTGCTGCACCCACTCAGACATCAGGTCCCATGAGTTTTATGCGGAGAAAGGTCTGAAGATGCAGTATTTCACTTCAGTTGCTTAGACTGAGTGTCTGTATATGAAGAGAGTGCTAAGGAGAGACTCAAACTGCTTGTTTAATCATTTCCTTCATTCTAACCGAGAACATGGTCACGAAAAAACTGTCTCTCCTTTTACTAAATATGAACCAAGAAATGAAACGAATAAATAAATAAAGATATTTTTAAAAGTGTGTGAATATGGGAGTCTGTGTTTTTCCGAAGCATCTGATGTATTACAATATAATGTATTTTCATTGTTTTGTGTGCATCATGTGAATTCAAACTGCCAAAGTGCCTTGGCAGAACATCAGTCAGTCTAATCTAACAGGACTAAAACTATGAGAGGAAATAAACAAGTAGGGCTGAGTAATTTCTGAAAGCTGCAAACCGAGCTTTATGGGAAGAGTAGGTGGAGAGAAACAATGGACCTTAGACTGTAAGCTCCGACTGTAACGAGTATGGATCCTGTTTACCAATGACCCCTCCCACTCTCCGTCTGCTTCCCTCACAGTTCGCTCATACCTTATTCCCATCAAGACAAGACAGGCAGTGGCTAATTACTGTACAGCAACAAACAAACCAATACTTCTCTATCTCCCCGGTCATGTCCCATTACTTCAGTTTAGTCCCCCTATTCATATTTCTCTTGACAGGTGCATCTGTCCATAGAGAATAAGGCAGGGTTGTAATCGACAGGCAGAGGATGTTGTAATTAAGAGGTGTACCTCTGGGCTAACATGTGGCTCAGCCAAGGTGAAAAAGACGGTGGGAGTGGAGTTTATTGAACACGCCAGGGCTCCTGTCAATAGCAAAGCCACTTGGCACTATGTTCGATACTGTTAACAATGCTTAAGGTCTGTGAGCATCTGTACATGATTGGGCATATTTATGTCTGACCTTCCCCAGCAAAGTGCCGCTGAGATGATCGGGATATACTCTTTCTTATCTGCCAGCTGCTCACAGGTAGCTTTACAATTTGTTGATCACCCACATAATCAAAAGCAGGAGAGAGACAATGCAGAAAGAGAAAGTGTGTGTGTGTGTGTGAGAGAGAGAGAGAACGAGAGAGAGAGAAAAGAGAGAGAAAAATAAGAGCGAGCCTGAAATGAGACAGTACGGATAGGAGAGCCCAGATTGATATAGCAATTACCAAGAAAGCTATCCCTCAGTTAAGAATACATCTACATACATTAGAGCCGCGTTTCTCCCTGCCACCATCTCTGTGTCTGGTCCAAGAGTATCTCATCCACAAACGCAGTATGCGGAAAGGTCATCAGTGTGCAGTCCCTGTGTATACACTAACAATGAAGACCCTGTCTATTCTCCATTTTGCTCGTACCACAAGACGAAGAGATCCACAGGAACGACGAGGAAAGAATGAAATCAAAATGTCAAAAAGAACATGTGAAAATCTTCATCACATGCACATATTTCACACAGACGGGCAGACAGACGGACAGAAAGGGGAAGAGCATTTTCCCCTCACTGTTGTGATGTCTGTGATGTTTACTTGAATTCCTATATTAGCTGTAATTCAAAGATTCTCAGTGCGTCATCCTATAAACAGAAAGGTGTCCAATTACCTGTCGCTACAAAGACGGACGTGCAGCACTGAAAAGTGACTTACACTAGGAGCCAATGCTTGCCACAGTGACATTCAAAGAATGGCTTTCATGCATACTTTCTTTGAGCTAGCAAGTAAATCCGGTTAGAGTTAGCCCCTAATGTATGCAGGCATATGCTTGTGCAGTGTGACTAGAGGCCCAGCAATATATGGAGAAGGGTTTTGCATAAAAATACAATGGTGCTATCAAATAGGCTCAGAGCACGCATGTAAGCAAGCTAGCATTTCAAATACCTCTATTGGTTCAAAACAGATCAGACAATGAAAACATCAGACAATGAAAACAAAAAGAGTGAAAAAAGAGAAATAGAAAAGGAGACAGAGGTGTGAGAGAGTGAAAAAGATGCCGTGTAAATAACCCCCTTAAAAAAAAAAAACATGAGGAAAGAGGACAAGCAGATGGAAAAATAAACCATGGTAAAGTGATCCAGTGCGACTTGGATCTCTGCCGCAGGCTCAGAGCTCTCCTCTGCCCGTGTGTCTGCAATGTGTGTGAATGGAATATGTTTCTGTCTGCATGCGCGTACAGTACACATGCAGGCACTAAGCACCATTCACAGTGCACTCGGGTCAGGGGCTGTTGCGAGGACATAACAGGAGTAGGGGTGAAAGAAGGGTATAGCTGAGGTTTTCTAACTGTGTTGCCCCTTTCTTTGTAGAAATGTGGATGAGAAGAGGGCAGCATTTGTGGGGCCATATTGAAAAGGCTCTATGTGGTAATCTAATAGTGAATTCTCTTTGATGGAGCTCAATTCAAGGCATCTACATGCATCAAAACGTCTCCGAATCAAAAAATAGCTTCAGTCTCATTAACGGTGCAAAAAAAAGAAAAAAGAACATACAAGGCAATGCAGGCTCTTGCTCTGAGCAAGTCTACAATCTCTGTTTCTAAGGAAAAGGGGATAAAAATGGAAAAAGATATAGAGAGGGTGGGGAACAGGAAAACAGAGACCGGGCAAGTATTAAATGTAATTAAACACTGCCACCTGCTGGTCACTGCGTGAACTTACCATAAGCTTTTAGGCTGAGGGTAATATGTTTGAACAGCTGCACATTTGACCACCTGTTTGCACTGATCCACACAAAGCAGATGTGGCACACAAAGGACACAGCACTGGACCAAATCTGACATAATATTAAGGAGGAGAAAAAAAAACGTTCAAATTCAAACAATGCTATCGTGTATCCCTGCTCAGAAGGAAGCAAATTTAATTTGCTGGTTGAGAGGAAAGAATGAAAGCTGAGGACGAGGCAATCATTTTGATGCAATCACAATTATGTTAAAAGACACCAACCTCATTTTTTTCCCCACTCCACTTGGCTCATCTAATCGAAGGCGGCAGCAGCCGCAGCAGCAGCCGCAGAGGAATAAAAGGAAGACCATCTATAACTCATACTTGTGTTGGCAGGCTCTTCCTAGCTCAGTTACATTACCCGAGTCATAGTGTATCTTGTGTTTTTTCATACTTAGAAGGTCTCTGCGAGAAGTACTTACTTTACTGCTGTTCGCTGCTGCTGCTGCTGCTGCTTTTATGTGACACTTCAAATGAGTGTGAGAGAGCACGAAAGACCGACAGTGTCACCATTTTAAAAGGCTGCATCAGATCCTTCTCGCGTTTGACTGTACAGAGATAAGGAGGCTCAGAGTAGGAGAAAGGCAGCGAGACAATAAGAGATTGCTTATTAAAATTTACACTGGGTGAGTGCAACAGTCTGTTTCCTCCCTGTGCATAAATCCTCATAGCGAGTGACCGTTTTCTCCCCACAGAGGAAGTCATTTCTATGTGTGCATGTGCTATAACAGCTTACATGAAGCATGAATAAAAAGCCATAGCACGTCTGAACATCTTCTAAAATGAATTCATACCTACACTGCCTTGGCATATATTGAGGTCTAATAGAATCGCTACATTGTGTATGTGGGTTGTGACCTAAAAATCAAAGCATGTGTGTGCTACAGTGTGTCTTTACCCACATTCCCCGTAGGGCCTCAACGCCATCTGTCCTCCCGCTGAGTTCAGATCCTCAGAATAAAGACTTTCATTCCAACATGACAGGGTTTTTCCTGCATAGCGAATTTAAAGGTAGCCACTCTTAAACGCTGTGCTGCCTTTCCCAAAGCCTGACCATGTCTGCAATAAAAAAAAAAAAACCCCTATTTTAAGGGTGTTAAATCTATCACTGTCGACTATTATTGCAGAAAAGGAATCAGCTGGGGCCGGTGGAAAATTGAAGAGATAATGGACCGAGGTAGCAGATGGCTAATTAAGAACATAACTCGTATTATTAGTAAAAATGAGGTCACGTGATTTAAAAGAGAGAGTCCCGTCTGTATTTTAGCCGTAAATCACAACAGAACGCGTTGTCAATCTTGCTAACGTTAGCTGACTTACTTCAAGGCTCGGCGTGAGTTATCGTCCATGCTGGATGGCATTTATATGATGTACGAGGTAATCGGTAAATACTCTTTGATATTTATCGTTTGAAGATTGTTGATAGCAGCTCCACTTAAACTTAACTGTGTTTATCTCTGTCATAGTCAATCCAGTACAAACACGCACATCTCTTTAGCAGCCTTCATTAAATTTAATTAACTTCACTAATGTTCAATCAGTTCTTTGCCATCATTGTGAGCCTGGAAAAATCCCGGATCACACATTTATCATTAGAAGCAACAGGAATTTCCACAGCATATTAATTTTCTATACTAAACCAAAAACTAGTGTTAACACTCAATGTCACTAACATGAAAGCTATATTCATACTTGCGTACTTTAAATTAAACCTCTTCCCAAGACATTCAGTGTATTTCAAAAGATGCTCTAGAGGAAGTCCTTGATGGCGAGCTCTTAAAGGTAAAAGGGTGACAGGGAGCTAATGTCACCTCTTCGTTGTATGCCAAAAGATGCTGAAACTGAGTAAATGTGAACTAACGCTGACCTCCCTTTTCTCGCTAAATAGATCTTACATGTCTGTGTCCTATGTTGACTTATTTCAAACTAATTCCAGGTGTCAGTAATTCCAGGTGTCTAGGAACAAATGAGGTCATTCCTTCTTTCCTGTCTTATTCCTAAGCCGCCCTTTCACTCCAGCTATAGACCTATCTCTGTGCCCAGCATTTAAAAATCTCAGCTAACCTTTAGTGTCAAAAGATATTGAGGGTTTGTTGCTAGTTTTTCTTTAGCCACAAATGTATAGAGTCTTCAAGTTGTTTTTCTTTTCTTTTTTTTCGAATAACTACCCACACAGCAGGTACTCCATGCTCTCACCTCTTTTATAGGTAATTACATATTCTTGAAATTAAGATGGCAGAGATGAAGGGTACTCTACTTTCATTCTAGCCAAAATGAAAGTCAATGTTATAGAGACCACACAAAAGTCAGTGTGAGACTGATATAAATCACTGTACCCTTTAGTCATATATCTACATTTTTGTGCGACCAAATTACCTTTATTTCATAATGTCAGTGTCTAAAAGGAGACTGTGGGAAACTGCGGTAACTGAGTACAGAATCAATGAGTCAAAGCTGATAGTCTAGGCAAAATTATGATCTCTCTGGTAGAGGGAACAACTTGTCTATATGTAGTCACTCATATCCATTAGTGAAACGAAATGAGTACCATTATACTGCAGCCCTTCCTCCAAAAACCCACCCACTGGAAAGAGACCTTTTACCGTATATCTGTCACAGCAGTCAGTGCTACAGTCTGCTCTTCCATCCATGTGTCAAACCAATGCACAAGAGTCAAAGGATTAGAAGCCGATCAATGGCGAGTCAAGATGGGGACTATCTCTCCAAAACAGATAAAATCAGGAAACACGAAAACACATGCGCACCGACAGGAATGAATGTTAATCACTGTATAAAAAAAAGATGTGCAGCTATTTTTGCATTGGAAGAATATATAAACTGAATATTCTATACAGTATTGTGGGTATGCGTGCATGTGTTTTACCGCTCAGAACAAGCCGTTATTAAATATATTCGCACTAAACATGTGCTGCATGTGCATACGCAAAACCCTTTAAGCATCTCGCCTCATAGCTTAGTATATCAGTTCATTACTATTCAGAGAGGACCTTACCATAGTCTGTGTCTCGGTTGTAAGTTAGGAATTAAACATGCACCAGCTTCGGGCAGCACAGAGGGCCTAGCAAAGGGCAATTTGTCTCATTTAACTGCTGGCTGTCTGCCTGCCGAATAGAATCGAATTATGCACGTCTTTTGCTGTTCTAAAAAGTCCTACTGTTTTACATAAAAACACAGTCAATGTGATTACTTTAGGCCATGGCCCTGTGCAAAATAATAGGATAGGAAGTTCAGAAGAAACTAAAATATAGGTCTCTGTCTAATCCCTCAGCACAAGACAGCTTTTATTTTCTAATATTCAGCTGCCTGTGTTTCACCCTCAGTTCTCTTCAAAGCTGCTGCATTGCATTTTTAATTCCCAACTGTTACCACAAGGTGTCACTAACACAATGCAAACCAGCAATATTTGGGGCCAAAAGAAAGTACTGAAAATGGCACTTGGGGACTATATTTCATTTACTGTGGAAACACACACACACACACACACACACACACGCACATACACACACACAGTTTGTTTGAAGGGGTGGAAACCTGAGCTGCCAAAGAGATAAAGAAGAGCTGGAAATATAAATCAAATTGGAAGAGAAAGCTTCAACATGTAAGTGTGGGTTTAAACACGTAAGCTAGAGTAGATCATTTCCTCCGAGTTAAATGTTGATTACTCAAAGCCCTACATGGAACACAATCTCCCTGAAAATACATCAAACAATATATATGAAAGTGGGGCTAACGAGATTAGAGAATGCATAATTATAGTCAATTTTTATTCCACAGGGTCTATTGTGATTTATCTCCTCACATTTAAGGAGACAGTTTACACAGAGAGTTTTCTAATGTAAGTTTTTTAAACAACAAGGTTGTGGGATCTAAAAAGGCCATTGTTTATTGCACTTCCCGTTCTGAAGAATCAAACCAAATTGTCATCCTTAAAGTCTAAATTATATTTAAATAATATTACACATAAGGTTGCATATCTTAGGCCCCTAAAGGGTGAAGCTGTAAAGTTTAACAGTTTGTTTCTTCTATAAATATATTAAAAACAAATCCAAAGCTAAATATTCTTTCATCATGAAAAAATTATTTTCTGTCAGGTAACTAACTTGTTGTGTCAGCTCAGTAACACCAAACAGAGAAATACAGTCAAGCAGAATCGTACATTATCAGGTATAATGTTGTATCATTAGTGTACTGGGTGATAGGTAATAGGCTGCAGGGCTTTTTAATGGTTGTATGGGTTTTTTGATAAGCAGATTAAGTGAGATTTGAGAGAGATTTTGTTAGTTAATTCTTTCATCTTTTGGGATTCATACTGTCAAGGATTATAGTTACTTAAATCAATGATAAAACATTTTATGCAGACAGCAATAAAACCCATTCATTGATAAGAAAGGAATTTTTTAATAGGATTTATTTATGTCTAATTAACATAACTGTATGTACAAAGTAAGTGGAACATTGCGCTTTTCTACTCTGACTGTTGTAGCTGTGAGTGAAAACTGAAAAATATTAAATTCACCATATGTTGATGCAGAAATCTGTCCAAAGCTGGTTTAATGGCAAAGAATAAACTGAATTCATGTTTGTTTGTATCCAAATTTGAGTCAAAACACTGGACTCGACTTCAGAAATGCAAAAAAATATTAAGAATATTATTTTAACCGTTGCGGAATCATTAAAAATCTTATTTTGGTAATTACCAGTACTGTTAAGTTTAGGCAGCTGTGTCATAAACCTTACATTGGGTGGCTTTGCTAATAAATTTGTTACACACTGCAACATTTCATGTCTTAAAGCTATGTGTTAAATACCGTGTACCGCAATATACCTTTCAGTAAATCTACATGTGAAGACAGTGTGATCCTGATCGTGATGGCACAAGCTTGAATAATATTTTAACCTTAAATAAGGGTCCTTAAACCTATTCCTTAGTGGCTTAGTGACTCACTTTTCCTGGATTTCAAGCCCAGTTAATATTTTTTGTCAGAACATGTTTCAGGGAATTTAAAAAAAGAGGACTGATAGTTTTCAACATCTGAAGGACATGATGCAAAAAGCCCATCCAGCAATACAGCACTGTTAACATCTGGCCACTAGATGGCAGCAGATGATGCTTTTCATGGAGGTTTCTGGCCATAATTGGGCCTATGATTGTGTATAATCTGAATAAAGATGATTAACCATCGCTGTGCGTGATTATTATTATTTTGAGTTATATGTTGAAAGAAAGAATATTCTAGTGAGTTTTTTGTGAAAATATAGTCAAAATGAAAGGTAAAATACATAATAACTATTGTCCATGTAGTCATAGCATCAGTGATAACCTGTAAGAAGTTGCCCACATAAACACCCAACCTTTTATATCACGCAGTACTCTTTGTATCAACATATCATGCAGAAGCCTTGTCCTGTACTAGAGACGTGATATATATATGTATGGTTTAGTCTTGTATTTTTAAAGCAGTACAAAAATGCTTGTTGACTTACATCAAATTCATTAAGGGCAGCAGCAAGTTCTCCAATGCCAGCATGGCCATGCTTCTCGTCAGTGGGTGAGGTGGCCTGTGCAGCACTTGAGATGCCTCCTATGGCCTCCTGGACCTGTTTAAACACATAGTCTCGATTGGCCCGTGTGGCTGCCACGTCTGGATGGCGCAGAAAGGCCTGAGAAGCCGTATACAGCATAGTGGCATTTTTCTTAAGGGCCCCACGCGCAGCTGCCATCTCATCTCGGCACTGGGGGTCTTTCAGCTCCTGAGAAGATAGCAAAGGGTTTTTTTGATTTTCAGACAAGCGATAATAGCAGTGTAACTTGCAAAACCCTGGAGTATTGCTTGAGAAATTGAAAACAGTGTGAGGAACAGGTCACAGTTGGAGAACTATATTGTTAAAAAACAAGTTCATGTCCCATTTGATGAATTGAATCTGATGAACTGGTATTGTTTCAACTTCACAAAGTTAAGGCAGCGTCAGCAGATCAGCAACGATAGAGCTGGGCAGAATTAGCCTCAGTGTTTTGCTCTGGTTCAGCTCGGCAGCATGGGCGCTTGCCAACATGACACATGCAGGAAAAAATCCTCTATAAGCTTTTTGTCACACTGGGGGCCATATTAAAAATCACTTTGATGTGTAATTCTCCAGGATCAAATACGCGCTGGTGCAGAGATTTTGCTTACTCTACATCCCAGCTAAAACAAATCCTACACACTAATAATCCGCACCATTTATAATTTGCTAAAACATTACAAAGGAGACTACACAAATGTGGCTACAAATCTACAACAGCTGTGAATTCTAGTGTTAAATGTTAATGACCAAAAATCTAAAAGAAATGTGTATAATATTTCTGACTTTAAAATGATGAATTTTACAATACATTTTTAAACAATGTGTGTTGGCTATTGTATTTTTTTTATCCTATCCTATGCAATCTTTCAATTTTACTCCATGGCACGAAGAATTTGGATGTATTAAAGCTGGCTCTAATGAGACAAATGTCCTTAATGCAAAACAGATTAAACTGGTTGCTGTCTGAAACAAACACTTAACATCTGCTAGAGAGTGATGTCAGATTATAGCAACATTTGTTTGCACAACGCTTGCAATCTGATTGATTAAAGCTTTGAATTGAGTTCGAGTTTCTAATATTTTACAGGCTGAGGCTTCAACTGTGACATTCCCTCGTTTATCAAGACAGAAGAAGAACGGCGGACACTTGGAGGACCTTTTATCCAAGAGAGACACGTTATTTTTCTGAAAGAGCATGAGACATTGGAATTCCAGGTACCTGCTGTCTCCGGGCTGCCACATAGTTAAGCTTCACCATCTCTTTCCCAAACTCTTTGAATCGGTTGGCCAGATCCTGCTCATTGGTAGCATTCTTTACTCCTTCCAGGGCCTCTTCCACCTGATACACACATACGCACACAGTCTTTCAAAAACTTTGTGCACAAACCAGTAGACAACGTCTTAAATAATCAATATTAGTTAAAGCATTTATTTTCTGTAATTGTAATTTCTAATGTGTTTTTAGTAGTTGTGTAATTTCAGTAAGTGTCAATCCATCTTGCTGATATATCCTAACTATAAACTGTTTATCCCTGTTAAAAATGCTGCGGAAGATGTAATGAAAACGGGAGAAGAGACAGAGATAATGTTAAGTGGCCTTTGATGGTGGGGCTTATACAGGCTTGAGTTAAGTCCCTATGTGGGCCTGAAGAATGAGACTGGAAAAAAGGATTTTTAGTGTTTGTGCATTTGTGAGACAGGGACAAAATGAGTGACTGCAGATGGATGCAGGCATGAGTTTGAGTCAGATTATACCAAATACATATCATTCTTTCTGGCACACTGTATTAACTTGAGTTATAAAGCCCAGAGCTACTGTCTAAGTGAATGAACAGCTCACGTTCTTCACATGACTACACTGAGAGTAGTTCATCACACCAGAGCACTATGCTATAATGTCCGTTTCCAGGATGCTCCTCTATTCCCTTATCTAAATGCAAATGTGTGCAGAGGTTGTTATAAAAGTCTGCACTGACTACACGGACTATACACCAACAGGAAGTCTTTTTCCTTTACTGACCTTCTTTAAGCAAACTTAAAACCACGTACAGATTTGGAGAGTGGGTATTTTTTACACATATATATATTTAAAGTGTTGCAGTTCTAAGTACAGCTCCATCACAACGTAACCAAGAAGTATACTTGGTTGGGTGTTAACTGCACTTACAATTTTAAGGTGGGCCAGCAGCCTCATGACATCAGCCATGTCAGCAAGGATGAGCAAGCGAGTGACAGCAGACAGCAGGGCGCGGGCAGCCCTCACCATGGTGCCACGCTTCACAGAGGAGCACGGGTCATCGGCAAACTCCGACGAGGCAATACGCATGGTTTCTCCTGCAAAATGGATAAAAGAAAACAGTAAGTGGAGCAGAGAGTAAGATATTATCTGTGTGTGCAGACTATCATCACCCATATTGTTAAAACTGACTGGAGATTAAGTGTAATTACGCTTCTTCTCATAAAGCTCAGAGGTCATGAAGCAGTTTGTCAGAAAAACTACATCTTAGGCTCTATTAAAACAGCTTGTCCTAGCAACCAGTTTGCAACCTGCTGACAACCTCCAGTTGCTAGGCAAATATATGTATTCCCCAACCAGTCACGAGAGAAGTTGCTTGCTGGTTAAATCAATCAGAAAAGGGGTGCTGCACCAAAAACCACCTTCGGATTGCTTTGGTTGCTAACTGATTGCTGCAGTCACCCACAGTTTCCATTTCAAAAGACCCAGCTTTTAGTTTGAAGACAAATGTTCTCCTTCTGCAGTTTACATTGAAATTTCCAAAGTTTTACTGCTACTTAACAAGTAGTTTGCTAGCATGGCAACCACAGTAAGCCTTAGACATTTCAGCTTAGGCCGGGTAGTACAGACAATATACTAGTATGTATATGGCTCATATTTCTGAGCAAAACCCATCCCCCACATCTCCAACATTAATGAATCTGAATACGCACATGCATGCAAACATTGGTATTCTAAATAATTAGACATGTTCCACCTGGATCAGGAGAAACCTGGCAACAGGCAAAAACTGGCAAACCACTTCTCTTAACATAAATAAGAATTAGTGAGTAAACAAAGTTGTTTATGTTATGCCAGAGTGAAAACCTCATAATCAGATAAACAGAACTCAGCATGTTAAACACAAACATGCACAGCATGTGTTCAACTAAACACACACACAGGGACACACACACAGAACTGCAAATGAACTCATGATGATACTGGTAGTGCCATACGTCTGTCTGGCCCAGTGAAGAGTGACAGAGAAAAGCGTATTACTGAACCCCTCCATGGTCTGAAATCAGCATCTCTAATTTAATTTATGACAAGACGAAGGGGACTGGGACCCTGAGGTCACATTGAGAGAGGCCTGATGAGGCGATGACAGATTTAAAACCATTTTATAATTCACAATGACTTTAACTAGGCAGACAATTCCTTTCAAAGGGGCACGCTTCCAGCAGCTGCTAAAGGTCACTTAAACTGCGATATTATTTTTTAGTCTGTGGGATACAGACAACATAGCATATCCTCATGCTCATAAGTTTAACATTATTAATATGAACTCTTCTCCCTGATGACCTGGTATGTACAGTACTTATATACAACCTACCAATTATGTGGGGTATTAGTACTGACGTCCTATTATTTTCTTAAAGTCAGGAAGTAAGTAATTTTTTTAGTCTAATATTTTTTTCAGGGACATATTTTCTAAAGAGTCAGAAAGGACTGTAAATTTGCTTCAGTATAAATATGGCCATTTGCACACAAAAATGCTGCAGTGTTAGTTGAAAGCATGTCCTACATTTTTTAAATGTCCAAGAATATTTTTTAACACACCTTGTCACTTCGCTTTGCATGCCTAACAAGCGAGAAGATTAATCTTGAACCTTCTGATGTCAGCTGTGGTGATGACCTGTATGGTAACAGTCTATTTCACACTTCAGAAGAGCGGTGTGCCAAAGCAGTCAAGTCAATATTCAACAGTACCAGCAGCCAAGTACGCGCTGACAGAGCAGGATGAGGAATACGGCTACAGCACAACATATGCTGAGCTCCATTTGCTCTTTCTGCTGATGTGGTTTCTGAACAGGGAATCCAATTCCATTCTGGGGACAAACATTTGATTCACATAAAGGCTCACTGACTTGCACTCCGCACAGAAAATAAACTTCGGAGAACTACATAGTACTGTGACATTGCTCCATCTGTGTAAGCCGCCAGAAAGTAGAGTATGATTTGTTGTTCGAGTGAGGCGCTGCATCCATGCAGAAGTTTCAGCGACTAAGTTTCAAATCGTTAATGAGAATGGGCATCTATAATACCCTTAAATTCAGCAAGGTCCCTCAACATTACAGACAGTCGAAGCTTTAACGATGCATGACTTTAGGGTAAACAACTCCAGAACTAGACTCATTACATTCGTGAGGCTGCACGCACTGCAAGTGAAGCCTAAATCTAATGGGTACTAATCTGCTATATTTAATGGATTTGGCTTGCCACTTTTAACTCTCCATTCATCTAAAGTTTAGCAGACAGCTGACTTGCTATGACATTCAAAACACTTAATACTTTCCCAAAACATTACATTTATGTCAATTACGCTCCCTATTCATCTAGAATACTAATACTTACACAGCAAGAGAAGTCAGTAGGGGTCCTTATTTCAGTCATAATAGTAGTGAACATGGGTGTTGTAAATTAATACAGTGTCTTAGCATAAGCCATTTCCCAACACCATTTTTGTGGTGACTTAATGGTTATACCAGATACTACGATGATCTGTGATTTTGTTATTTTCTGTTATTTTTCTAGCCTTCCCCGATGTGTCTTTCTAGCTCAAGTTTGAGTATGCTAGTCTGTGATTTCCTGTTTTATTTAGATAGCAGATAGTCTTGAGCATGTCATGTCTAGTTTGACTTCTGCTGTCTCGTTGTCTTGCTATCCAAGTGTTTCTCATTTGCCGTAAATAGTGCTGTCTTCTCTTTGTCACATTGTGTGTTTAAACTCCCAGTGTGGTTCCTCGTGTTACTCCTGCCTCTGCATTTATGTTATTTTGTTTATGGATTTCATTACTAGACTGTTTATTGAGTCTTCCTTCATTTCATTTCTGCATTTGGTTTCTCAATCTTGTGATTTCCTGCTAGTAGGCAAAGTAATCGTAAGTAGGTTTGGGGTGTAGCACCATTCTTGCAACTGATTTCACCCAGCAGCAGGAAGCAACCTCCATTAATCATTCAGTCGAGTAATACACATTTTTCCCCACCAACTAAAGGTTGCCAGGTGGTTGCCAACCGGTCTATAGTCCTGTGTGAGTGAGACCTTAAATAACCCATACAGAACTACATTTGATTATTGGAATGATTTTGTCAACTACATATCAGTAACATTAATGTGACTACACTCTGAATTCCACATGCATCTCACACTTCCTCACTGTTCATCTGTAGTAGTGTCATGTGTAGCTGCAACCTGGAGAGATGTGGTCTGTACGGATGCTCAATTAAACATATGTAAATGAAAGTACTTCAAGCAGAATGAATGACAGAGATTTTGATTTCATATGTTACAGAGAATAAACAGGTTAACAACCCAGTGTCCACTCCATTGTAAATATATGCAAACTGGATGCTTGGAAATAAAGGAACTTTTTTTATGTCTTGTGTTTTGAAGGAAAATATTTTAACCTCCTAAGACCCGAACTCTTCCACTGCATGCATTTTAAATTTCTCTTCATCATTCATCATTTTCATCATTCTGCCCAATGATTGTAAAAACAAAGAATTACCAGATTATTTTTTTTACCTTACTTTTATTTTTAGGAAAAATAAGAGCCACATATGAGGATATTCATTTAAAATTTTGATAGAACAGTAGCAGTATAATGTCCTCATAAGTGGATATCAGGCCCTTGTAGAGCAAAATTGAATATTTTGGTCTAAATAACCCAAAGTGTTATGTCTACATATGTGGATGCCAGGTCCTAGGAGGTTAAAGACAATAACTGATGTTCTAGAAATTGATGATCTAGAAAAATTTACTACCGGTAGATGTCTAACAGTGAATAAGCATAAGGAATTACACACACTAACAATCTTGTTATCTGACCAGTCACAATTTAAAAACAAAAATGAAAGCACAAACAGTCGGGCTTACCTTGCTTACGAACATCCTCCACAGCAGCAATAAGCTCCTCCTTGAGGTCCTGGCTGTCTTTGGCAATCTGCTCTCCCTTTTCGAGAAAGTTCTGGGTAGCCTGCTCAACAGACACTGCCAGGACATGGGCCTTCTTAGAGCGTCCCTTCTTCTTACTGGATGGCCCTTTGTTGCTGGTGTTCACCAGAGTAGTCACCTTCATAACAGGAGAGGAAAATATAAAACTTACTGAACACACTGATTTGCTGCTTGTTGCTATGGTGTATGGTCATCGTTGTTTCTGAGGTTACGGCACATAACCTGCTACATCCCAGCAATTAAAGATAATGAGAACACCAAAAATAATAGGAAGATCCAGTATGTATTATTTTATTATTATTCTAAAACATTAAAAACTGCTACAACCTAGTATCTGTTACAGGGCTTGCTGATTATAATCTTTATACATTCATAAGCCACTGTATTATGTAAGCCTCCAAAACCAAATACAGTCCAAGAAACCCCCTCACAGCCATACTGCCAACCATCAGAGGATATTTTTGATAGCTATTATGTGATAATTAGTAGTAATTATGTAATTTTAATAACATTATGCCACTGATATGGTAGCATAATAATGCATCTAAACCCTCTCTTTTATATAAAATACTTATTACCATTAAGTAACATTTCAGTTCATTTTACCCACTTTATATATATTTTTATTTCTATTCATTTGGTCCTTGGAAATGACTATGAAATAATAGCAGTGAAAACCCTACTGTGTTATTCAGCACCAATCTGGCTGAAATGTTGATAATGTTCTTATGTAAACAATACCGAGGTCATGAGTAATTACTGGGTTCAAGTTCATATACTGTATAATAAGTCAGTAATATAATTATTACTCAAGGCTTGATGGCAGAGATGTTCAGTTGTTCTGGGCATGGTGATCAGTGCCACTGAGATGATAGTGGTTTGAGTATGGGATTATATAGGGGAGCATTATATTACTGTGATTTATAATATTCTGATCTCAACACTTTGCAAATCAGGATCACAAAGGGGGGGGGGGGGAGATATGGGACTTCCTATGCATAAAAAGAAGATCTTGTCAAAAACTGTATTATTAGCTCTGTAAACATACTGTTATCTAAACACTTTATAAATGGTACCCAGTGTAATACTGAAACACAATATGGGCAATTTTCCCAATCCTATAAAAATGTAATTACACTAATCTTCTTTCTTTGGTTCTTTTCTGAATAATAATGTTTCTGTACATTCCATAATAATGCAGGGAGTATGTCTTGTGCTGGTTTTGCACAAAGGAAAAAAGTTGAACGAAAACAAGATGACAAATAGTCCAAGCTTCGTTCATAATTTGGACCTTCACAACAATAATGGGGTTATTCATTCTAGATTCTATTACTGCTAAACTGTGTGCAGCATCAGTCAAGTACCTGTCTTGGGCTGCAACCACTAACAATATCCATCAGTGCTTTTGCAGGAATGTTGCAGGAATGCACAAACACAGATATATTTTACTAATACTGTTAGTCCATCTAACTGTATTAGTAAAACTTCAGTGTTTTACAGGATTGTGTTGTTTTTGTTGAGGTCCTGGCTCTGGGGAGGATTGTCAATGACTGATAGTGTTCCTTTCTCTGTTTTTCTATCCAGG
This sequence comes from Haplochromis burtoni, assembly GCF_018398535.1. Classification (NCBI taxonomy): domain Eukaryota; kingdom Metazoa; phylum Chordata; class Actinopteri; order Cichliformes; family Cichlidae; genus Haplochromis; species Haplochromis burtoni. Next base: position 677,363 of record NW_024582663.1, read on the forward strand.
TAGGCTTTTAATGTATTGGCAGTGTGTTTGGGATCCTTGTCACACTGAAAAATGAAGCTTTTGCCAATCAGACACTTTCCAGATAGTACTGCATGTGGATCAAAATCTGACAGCAATTTTCTATGTTAATAACTCCGTGGATTTTGACAAAATTCCCAACATCACTGGCTGAAATTCAACCACAAACCATTACAGTTTTCATTGTGTGTTACAGATGGCTATCATAAGACCTTTTGCCACTGATTTAGACCAGTCTTTTTCTTCTTCTTTCCCATCGTTATGAATGGCTTTCTGAGAGCCACCCTTACACTGAGTGCATTTCTGATTAGGTTTTGGTGAACAGTAGATAGGTACATTTGCTCAAGGATCAAATGTATTTTTCAGGTCCTGTGTCAGGTTTGATTGCTGGATTTTTTTTAGATCCATGACTTTCAGATACTGTTCACCTGTTGCAGATAGTCTGCAGGCCTGCCAAGTCTTCTTTTGTCCTCCACTTGTCCAGTTGCACATTTTTTAGGACACAGTATACATCACGCAGAGATGTGCCAACTTTTTAGTAAATAGCTCTTTGTGAATCACCTTGGTGCACAGATTACTGCTTCATGTTTGTCAAAAGGTGTTCTCTCTGGTATTTTTTTAATAATAGATGCAAAGGAAAAATTGACAACAAATATAAATATAAATTATTAAAACAAGATCTTTGCTGTTGATTATTTTGTGTATGTGCTGTTTCCATCTTTGTGTAGACACAACACTGGTTCATCCCTTGAGTTAGCTTCCTTAACTAGCAAAAGTAACAATTCTGAAGATTTTCAGGTAAAAAGACAAGACTAAAAAAGCAGCCAATGCACAAAGAAAAACTTTCAAAGACCTTAAAAACCTTTAAAAAAATTACGAGTACATCTGAGGGTATATATTAAGACTTTTGCACAGCACTGTAGTTATGGATTCTTTCACAACATTAAAAAACCATTTAGCTATCAGTGTAAAGTACCAAACACTGCACTGTATCAAAAGTGATATCATCATAGAAACAAAATGATCACCTCTCAAAGAATAACATCCTCCTTTTAGCATAATTAAGACAAAATAATGAAACAAAGAATACATTAAAGTCACTCAGCTTAGAGGGCAAGAGCATAACCAATCATTGCTGCTTGTACAGGCAAGTAGGGACTAGAAACATTTGGCTGCTTATATCTTGGTGACACATTTGCTGTACATAATTATACACTCCCATCTGAAGCCAGGGAGAACGTACATGGGCAGAATTGCTCATTCCACACTCCAGTCAGAGACTGCCTTTGGACTATCTGTCTGACGGCAGCTGAACTTGCACAATAGAGTGATATGATTAGTTTGAGGAATATATCAGAAGCTTTCACTCTGAAAAGCCCCTAAGAGCAAAGTTATGTCCTGTCAAGGCGGCATTACTTCAGGGCTTCTAGCCTGCAATATAAGCCTTAATGATGTATGGCTTCACTCATGATGGATCCAGGAATAGTAAAGCTGATAAAAGACCAAGTTAAACTTTTAGGTCATCGTGTATTTGTCTAGAAACGAATTCATGATTCAATAGCATTATTTTAGGATTTAGAAACTCTGATACATCTTAACCATCAGGTCATCTGTTCAGCACCACTTGGCACAGTGGAATTAGTGCTCAATATGAAGTGCAATGATGTGTTTATTTCAATCCTGGTTGTTATAAATCAATAACTCATCATTATATTTACACATGAATGGACAGAAACACACACACAGACGCACAAACTCACACTCGTCTATAACACCAAAAACTCCCTTCACCTCAGAGATAAGGAAACACTCAGAGTTGGTGACACTCAAATAAAACCATTCATTAACACAGGAACACAATCAAAAAATAACTACCTGGTTTTTTCAAGCAGATCACCAACACGTTTTTTTGATTGTTGACAAAGATAAGAACCCCAAAAAACAACTGTAAGTTAATTAATGCAGTTATATTACAATTACATGACTACAGATGAAGTTACACAACAGCTAAGCTTAGCCAGCTCTATTGTTGCCGATTAGTCATTAGCCTAGCGTCAATGGCTTGTGTGCATGCATGCACACACAATGCAGATAATGACAGTTCACCATGTTACTGCAGCATTTGAAAAAGATGAGGCTAGCTCACCCTTTGTCGTCCATCACATAGTAACATATGTCCAATGTCAGTTTGCAAGCTTACATTAAAATAACTTCTGCTCCAGTCCTGTGAATAAGGTATTACTAATTTTATTAACCCATTAACGGTGCCATATTATTATACCTACACTCCAAGCAGTCTTTAAGTTTTTGCAGAGTATGGATACGGTAATGAAACAATCCCACAGTCCTTTTTTATTTAACTGATGTTAAGAGTCAAGTGTCTCTTATATGCATACACATTCAACACATTTCTGATTTATAAGAGTTACATGTCATATACAGTCATTATAAAGCTCTTTGAATGCTCCGCTAGGGTAGAAAGAGCTATGTCAGAACCAGTCCACATACCAATAAGCAAAAATTAAGTTTATCCTAAAATACAAGCAGCTGCTGTTCGTTTCTCTTACTAGTTATTAGAGGCCAAGTTTGTAGAGTTGCCTTCTTATCTTGCCTGCATTAAAAGTTGATCAGCCCTTTTTGAACTTGCGTGTTGATATAATGTCTTATGTAACTCTTCCATGGAAGAGAACAACATACTGAGTTATGAATCTGTGTGGTTTATCTGCTCTTCAAACCCTCATCCATTCATAAACACAGGGTTGGCCTGTCAAATACACACAGCGATCACTACTGTATCAGCCAAGCTGCTTTCCACAGGGAGAGAATCACTAAAGTCAAACCTAGGTGATGTTTTGTTCTGCAACAGTAGCTTAAAAAATTATGTATATTTAATTATATCTGTGATAACCTCACAGCAGGCACCGAGCTGGAATCAACTCCATTACCTTCACACAGACTTAGCTGTATTGCTTTTGCCTAACTGTCCATGCATTCATATGCTTAGCTGAATATCCCAAGAATGAGCTCTAGAGAAGCAAAAATTATACCATTTTCACTTCATATTAAATAACTTTAACTTCAATAACAGTTAAAAACTGTTACCCATGTATTACACAGGCTATTTACTCCAAGAAGCACAAACAAATAATTAATTTTAAGGACCTACATGAACGGCCAGTGGGGATAATGCTAATTAGGCGAAGAATTTGCATCAGACTTAACAAACAAACATTACTGGGAGCAAAAAGCATTGCAGGGGGTATTTCAGTGCTTTTGCATGAGGCTGAATGACATAGCGATTTGATGTCCTTAGATACTTAAGATTTTTACTGTGGCTGAGTCGTTTAAATTCAATCACGGTCACTTTCACGCTGATATGGTGCACTACAAAAAGCCATTGCCATTCTCAGCCAATCAAGAAACAGGGAAAAATATTTGGAGGGTTCTGGCTCCAACCAGGAGAGATGGTGCTGACCTTAAAGCCACTCTCTAAGACTTGTAATGAATGTAAATTATGTGCTGTTTCCATCTTTAAATGCAGCGTGTGTCACATTAAACATAACCCGGTACTTGCTGCTCATCTAAAGCTGTTAGCGGGGGGAAAGTATGTAATAAAGGTACACATCATAGAGAGGTATAGTACCTGCTGTAGCACTGTGACAACAACTCATAACTCAGCTCATTGGCTTAAAGATATTTTCCGAACATCATGACTTTAACACAAGAAAGTCTGAATGATACATTATCACTTGCAAGCACAAAATAAGAACTGTGCTCACTGAATAATCGAATGCATGCCCCAAGGAAAGAGTTAGAAACAAGTAGTTTGCAAAATGAAAAAGATGAAGTGAGCCACAATAATGTCTCCCTAGTGCATCCAAATATGCTCTGACACAAAACAAAATAAATTCACTGTCTACGCAAGGCAGCCTTGCCCTTTCTGGCAGCTGGTAATTGGCCCTTGGTAAGCCCATTTATCGTGCATATTAGCAGCACTGTTTGGACTTTATGCAAGACCACACCGAGGTTCATTCCAAACAACCACAAGTTATGTCCTCCTCTCAGCCTTAACGCACAATGCTGAGACACAGTCAGCCTTTGCAAGACTATAATCCTCTATGCAACCTGTAAAGCACACCCATATAGATCTGTCTCATTAAGCTTAGAAATAGTGAGTATTTCTTTCAAGATATTTAGTAGGGTATTTAATTCTTTAAGATTACGCATCAACTCTGAGGTCATGTGTGAAACGATATACATTGTTAAAACGACAGGAGGTGCACGTGTCAGTGAACCGACTTGTCAGTTTTACTTAAGCCAATTTTAAAATTGGCTTTCGCTAAGCTTAAAAGTATTAACCAGCATAACATTAGTAATCGCATGAAAGCCTAAATATAGATGTCTAATCAGTAGATTTAGAATTAAATGATCAGAAATTATGGCATCATTGGTGGTATGTAAAAAAAAAAAAAGGGCATAGTCATTCTGCACAGATGATGCACCAATGTAAAATATTTATTCTTAACCAACTAAGCAGGGAGACTCTCATTTGCTTTAGTGCTTCCGAATGAGGAAAGAATTAAAATCTCTGTCTGAACACTTCCTGAGGGTGAAGAGAGACACACTGAGCGCTTTGGTTCATTATGTTGTTATGTGCTGAACCACAGGGGCCCTCCACACAGATGGTGATTCTGCAACATGCTATTTTACATTATGTGGTTCTCCAGCAGCCAGATGTAAACACAATATGTCAGATCCCATTTATTTACTGGCATGTATAAAATAAAGTTCTTCTGCTTACAACAAATGTCTAGTGCGAGCTGAGCACAATATAAGAAATGAAAAATGTGAAGTGTAAAAGGTCGAGGTTTTCTTAAACTGTGGTACTTTTGCGAGACCCTCATAGACATTGGTGTCCATGAGGGTTTCTTTCACGCTTTCTGTGTTTATTCACCACTTTGCATTTAAGTTATTATTAATCTCTGGCTCGCTTTCACAGTGTGTTTTTTGTCTTGTCTCCCTTCCCTCACCCCCAACTGGTCATGCCAGCCTGGTTCTGCTAGAGGATTCTTCCTGTTAAAAGGGATTTTTTTCTTCCCACTGTTGCCAAGTGCTTGCTTATAGGAGTCATCTGACTTGACTTGAATTTAATTGAATTAAAAATGTGTCTGATTTATAGTTATTGCTAACCCACAAGAACACAACCCTGGAAACAGCCAGTAAACTAGCGATGGATCTGTGTATTGTGTATACCTGAGCTGTATGGATACACAGCTTTATCTGTGATACCACGAGAAGATCAACAAGGATTGAGTCATCTTCAACAAATTTCAGCTGAACATACATTTCATAAAACGCAGGCGCTCATGTAATTGTTTTGCCAGTAATAAGATGGAACTAAAAAGTGATTAGGGAAAAAAGAGAGATGAACACAGGGGTGATAACATCAAGACCCGGACACTGAGCAAGAAAGAAACAAGCTTAGAACAAAACCAAAACCAAATTTCCTGGCCATACCCAAGTAGACACAAAAGAAAACTTGCACTCTCAATTTTATGTTGGTTCAGTTTTTACCCATGCTTTTTCATCAAACTTTAACAATTTTTACTCCAAAGTAACAGAAATAATTTATCCTTTAAATATCCAAAAGGGAAAAAAACGACTTATAATCATAGTTATGCTGCAGAAGTCCTGAGGTTTATGCCTCCTTTTAGTTATAAAGAGTTGCTGTGTCTTTTGTTCCAGTTTTATTGCTGATCAATAGTTTTAAATGCCATGTGGCCACTCCTCTGCAGAGACTGACCAGTGGACTCGTCCGTCAGTAGTAAATCCCCTTGACTCTGCGTAGCCATTCAATTTTCCGCCTTCAACCTCTAAGACTCGCATCCAAAGGATGAGTGATGATTTAACCACTGAACACTACAGAAGGGCGTGTGCATGTGTGCGTGCGTAATAGCCAACTACACATGTAAGATCCTGTACACATATCCAGAGAGATTATTTTAACCTTTATCATGTTATATAGTAACTGATATACAGTACTCAAGGTTCTTTTTTTACAAGACCATTTATCGACATGTGTAAAGAGCATAATGTGTCCAAAAGCCCAGGGGACGAAAGCAAGATGGGGCCTTCTACAACTTAGTCGCCTCGCTGTGACTGTATTAAAACGTGTGTAGCTGCTGTGATGACCTAAAGCCACATATTACACACTAGCTGACCACCAAGTGTTTGGCTGCAGGAACAATACACACTACTGATCGCTTAATCACCAGGAAGCTGAACATCTATTCATACACAAACTACAGAGTCAAACCGAATGAATAGGCAGAGAGGCGGCTTTACAGCTCTAAAATTCAGCAAGGCTGAATACCTTGTCCCCGAGGACTTTGCTTAGCTGGTGTTATACTGTGTTATTTAAAATATATTTTGAAGTTAACAAGTCCTGAAGTGCAAGGCGAGAAGGATTAGCCAGCATTAATATTGGTACCTGAATAGGTTTTCGGGTGGCAAAGAGGAAGAATGTTAGCAGGAAGTGTCACACTGCAATGGTGTCAAGCTCTGACATTCTTAACCCCAACATGTGCTCTTGCAGCTATATCCTCTAAAAGTCTCTTGGCAGCATACTTAAACGCAAATGCTGGAGAGAAACTGTGTCATATAACAATGAATAAGAAGGGAAAACATGTATGAATTTAAAAAATAAAAAATGGCATTGCTGTCAAATATTTTTCTACTTCTTGGGTTTATTTTCTGACAAATAAAGATATTCATGCACCTAAAAACTGCCAGGTTTGAATTTGAATTCTTTCAAGTGTTTGCTCTTGATATGTGATATTTGCACCAAATCTTTATACTCCAAGAACATATTTGGTGGTTCTAACTTGCAGGCGTGAACACTCACAGAACTGAACAAATAAGTGCAGGAAAACATGATTCAGTAGAACAGCAGAGCCAATGAATTAAAAGCATTTTCTGCGATAATGATTCGCACATTTAATTCCCCAAGGTGAACCTCTAAGAACAGCATTCATTCATTCTGCTTTGAGAGCAATAGGCTTTCAGTCTCCCCATAATATTTCCTCATTAGTAACCCCTTAGCTCAAATCCCTGTTTGATCCTCCTACTCCTTCATTATCATTCTCACTGCAGATATCTTTGTATCAGTGCTGTTTCTTCACTCTGAGGAATGACAGGACAATATGATGTGTAGCTGACAGAACAAAACTGAGTGGGGCAGTAAATGGTAGAAGCAGTTTTCAGGTGGAGCATTTGATGTGTTAACACATTTGCATTCAGGTCTAAAAGGAGTCAAAGCTTACATCTACATACTCTGAGTGTAGCGCACTGAAAATTATTAGCAAGCCTAAGAAAATGCTTGGATGAAAAGAGCTATATCAACATATTATTTCAACTAGTGTGCAAAACAGCCCATGATTAGGCCTTTGGGAACTAATCTAAGGAAAACAAAGAGTGGGAGAGAGTGGGTTTTAAATCTGTGTGCAAGGCTGGCCAATTAGAACATTTCAGCAACAGCGCATTCATTTTAACTGTCAAACTCTCAACTACCTCTATAGGAAAAAAGAAAGAAAGTTTAGTAGATTTACCTATTCTTTAGTGAAAATGTCAGTGAGTCCCCATTTGACTCGGGTTCATTTCTTTGCATGACACCCCTTGAGGCGCATAATCTTCATAACAAATGCCAAAATATGTGCCACCCAAAATGATGCTCACTTCAAAGACAAACCACATAAAAGCTTTCTTAAATCTCATTCTGAAATGGTATGGGTACGGTCACAAGGATCAGTGTCAAAGGAATCAGTGCAGCAATCCTCAGGGGGAAAAAAGGGGGCTTCGAGGAGTGTGTGAAAATAATATCACTACAGTACAACAAAGTTTGGATTTTATATCATGTTGAGATGATTAACAACAGAAGTCATCTGAATCGACAGTATCTGTGCCTTCTTCACAGCAGACTCAAACAAATAATCAGAGGATTTAGAACGACTGCATATGACTGCTCTGCAGCATGCACTAATCTAATGATGAAACTTCACAAACAGATCTTGTTTTTTTCTTATTGCAAGTAATCTACATGTATTTACCCATTTTAGCAGCATAGCATGCTCATTACCCGCTATTTAAAGCCCTGTGAACATGAAGCTATTAATAGGATCCCTGTCCAAAAAAGTAAAGACCTAAACTAGGCTTAGTGTTGTCACCGCAGTTCCATATTTTATTAAGCCTGCTGATATTATAAAGGGCTGCCGCTTCAATTTTAGAAGCTGCTAAATAATTGAGTCATTTCTACAGTGTACTAAATGAATATAACATGGGCTCAGAGTCTTAAAGGATCAATACACTGAAAGTCGGGTTTGATTTTCATGTTTCTTGGGGTTACTGTATCTTATAGGCTATGTAAAGTGTCAATAAACCTACAGATTGCAACGTAGTAAGTTTAATGAAAAGCAATTTTATTAAGAAAAAAAGTTCAGGTGAACATGTTATCATGACAAGAATGCAAGAAGAATGAAAACTGGACACACTATGTGAACAGTGCTGTCATGAGTCACAAATTGGCCTGGCTGTATGCTCGCTACACAGAAAGTCCTACAAATCTAACTAGTGTTCCCACTGGCTCAATCAACAGACTATAGGTTTCCTCAAGGTAGATACTAAATGTATGGATAAATATAGTAATCAGACTCTAAGAAAACTATGATCACAGAAAAATAGATTAGCCGTCAACCTATTTAGATTTGCTACAAAAAGCTCAAAGGAATAGAAGGGCCAAAACATTTAGGACAAAAGACAGGTTAAGATTCTAATTAAGTTTATTGATAAAAAAATAAATAAATAAATAAAAGTGTAACAAAGGGACCCTGTGTGAAGGATGAGGAAAGTGAAAGGGGTAAAAAGCAAGAGAGAGGGAGCTATAGAGGCCACTTAAATATGCCCACAGGTGCCCCAAGTTTGTCATCAAGAGAGAGAACCGAGAATTTAAAGACACAGATCAGGCACGCAACAACTGTGTAGATGAATTACTCTCTGTCTGCTATTTAGGGAATTATTTATTGTCCACTATAATATTTAGGTGTTTATTAGAGTGAAGATTATGATGATGGAAAAAGAATGTAGACCATTACCACACTGGCTCAGGCCTTTTTTACTGGCCAGATGGTGAGCACAAAATCACATACAGCTACACTAATATAGTTTGAGGGCAACATCTAATGATTCAGTTCTCTGTACAATATGTGGAAAAATAATACCTATAATTACTAGGTTCACTCCTGTGCAGGTAATAACCTATATCGACTACTAACTCCACCTTTAAGCAGTGTAACACCAACTAACGCTGAAAGAATATTTATAACAGAAAATGTAGAGGCCAAAGTTGTTCAGCAGTTATTCATGAAAATTGGCTTATTTGGTGTCTGTTTCTTACGATAATACGACCCTGTTTTATCAAGGTAAACCAGGTTTATAGGTCATAAGGGAAGAGGATGGCTGCCTGCAAGAAATAAAAGACAAACAAATTGTAAAAAGCATACTTTCTTATTGAGGAAATATCACCCCCAAAAAAGCAGACACCCATTTCTGCCACATCTGTGCAAACTCCACTACCAGCCAGAATCTCGGATTATTGACCCCTGTGGGCTCATTATCACAGACGCAAACAACATAGGCTGGCATATTGCCATTCTCTTTTCAGTCCAGGCTTTGTACCGGACAAGCAAAATCATGTTTGTGTTGGTTCACAAAACATCTGATTTTCCAGAACTATATTGATACACCATGAGTGTATTTAGCAGCAAATTGATTCACAAATTATCAAACATAAACAAGACATACTGACCTTGGGCTTTCCGCTGTTGCTCCCACATACTTCTACAGTTTTGTCACATAGAATGAATAAACACTTCTGACATGGAAAAGTATATCTATAAGTATCAGGAAAATTACAGCTTTGACACAAAAAACAGATCACATGAACTCTAGGCAGAGTGAACCAGCATCAATACTTTGTGGCCGCTGAAGCTGAATGAAATTTAGCTAAAAAAAAAAAAAAAAGTAATTGGGGATGTTTGGTTAATCTTATGGTTAAGTGGATGTTTAAAAAACCGTCAACCTTTTTTTTTTCTAAGAAAAATGCTTCACAGAGATAAGTTGTGCTTAACCATAATGTAGACAGAGATAGATTGTGAGCTGTGGAAAGTAAAACACTTTTGCAATCATGCAGTCTCATTTGCATAGATGGCCCAGACCTGCCGATTTTACTTTGGAGAAAAAGATAAGTATTTTAAGAGACAGCCTTATATAACTAGCAACAAGCCTTTCTTCAACCACCAAAGGCTCTTCTCATAAAACATGCAGAGCTGTGCTTCTCAGTAAAATTTACTCACACTCCAATGGACAACCATGAGGACAAAAATACAAAATGTGTGACTGTAGTGATTTTTTTACCTACCTATAAGTAAATGTACCTAATAACACCCTGTAATGCAGAGTTTTCAAAGAAATGTGATTTTAATAAAGACTTTCTCACACGTCAAAGTAAGAAAAGCATAAATATAGGTAATAAGATAAATAATGGCTGAATTCCCTTTAGCTGTTTCAGTTTCAGCTTCCTTGATGGCCAAACTCATATATCATAGCACTCCTTAAATTGGATCGAGCCATAATTAATCATATTGCTTAGTGAGATTTATTTAATCTACATCGCAAACAAGTTTGTGTCAAATATCAGTCATCTATATTGTTGCTGCATGTATAGCTTAATTTCTGTGACATCTATTAGATACGAAAAAGATCCCTGTCGTCCACTTATCATTTCTATCAGATATGAAAATGTATGTATTTATCACACAGACCTCTTATTTTTGAGAAATACTATTTCAAACCTCTATATGGCACTATATTTAGAATAATAAAGCCGAGATTTCTCTTGACTGGAGGGCATAGTGGTAGGAGAACAGTAAAAACAACAGTTAAACTAGAAGGGCTGTGTTTCTGAGGCAATCTCTTTTGATGTGATGCATTTTCTCTGGTAGAGTAGCAGAGAGGCAACGAGGCAACCAGCATCTGTGCAGAACTGCTGTTCAGAACCCTGGGGCAAGCCATATGCTGACATAGTAAAGTGTCAGAAGATACTGCCCAAAGACAGATGAGTGTGTTGTTTCACAAGATCCAGCAATGACCCCCAGGCAATGGCAGAAGTAATGAGAAGACGTACGCTAACAGGAGGCGCTCTGCATAACGACACAGCTGTCATTCTTATCATACAGGTGAAGCATTACTTACTATTACCACTTTTGTCAAGGCATCAGCTAAAAATGTGCTATGCCTTCGCACATGTGTATTTTTGTCTCACGGGCAGTTGAAGAAGTGTTTGAGTCTGACAGCCACATATGAAGGAAACACCAGTGGTTTGATTTTTCATCAGAATGCAAACACTACACTAAAACTGTTGTGAGTTCACTGCCTGGCTAGCAAATATCTTAATGTACTGACCACCTGCAGTTTTCCAAATAATAAAAGTAGCAAAGCTAACAGTGACAGTTTTAAAGATGATAATAGATAAAACAATTTTACTAGGTCCTTGCTTTAGATAGATTTAATTGGAAATGTTGCTCTAAAATTTCACCCCAACAGGGGAGGAAAATCCAGTTTTTAGAAAACTGCAACATCTCTGTCGAGACACAATGTCTTTGCTGAAAAATGACATTCACAGAACATAATGTGTACAGTTTTCAATGGTCCTATTTTCTACTTGAGAAATTGCCCTTGTTTATATGAAATGTACACACTTTCATATAAGGGCTCTATTCAATATACGTAACGTCAAATATTTCAAGCCTTTATTATTATTTTGATTATGGCTTATAGCTCATAAATTACATTTAAAACTCTTCAAAGTATGTTCATTTGTACACAGCAGCATTTGGTTGGAAACCCCCGACTACAAATTACAGCGTGACATAGAAGTGATGGTCTTGTAACACTCTGACAACAGCCTTCAGCTCGTCTGTATTTTTGGGTCGGGTATTTCTCATCTTCCTCTTACAATACCTCATTGATTCTTTGTGGGGTTCAGGCAAGTTGGCAGGCCAATCAGGAACTGTAATAACATGGTCAGCAAACAATCTGGTAGGAGTTTTGACTTTGTGAGCAGGTAACGAGTCCTGATGGTGAAGAAAATTGGCATCTCTGTAAACTCTGTCACCAGATGGAAAGTCGAAGTGCTCTTAAATCGTGTCCTAACTGTGGACTTGATAAAACACCACCAACACAGCAGCAGAAACATGGTACCCCAAGTCATCACAGACTGCAGAAACTTCACACTGGACTTCAAACACCTTGAATTATGAGCCTTTCCACTCTTCCTCCAGACCGAGTTCCACAAGAAATTCAAAAAATTTCTTTCATCTGAAAAGAGGACTTTAGAGTACTAAGAAACTGACCAGTTCTTTTTCTCCTTAGCCCAGATACGATGTTTCTGTCATTATCTCGACAGAAGCAGTGGCTTGATATTAGGAATGTGACAACTGAAGTCCCTTTCCTGAAGACATGTGCATGTGGTTGCTCTTCATCTCCAGACACCAGCCTCAGCGTATTCCTTGAAAAGCTTTCCTAAGTTCTTGCCAGTCATTCTACAAGCTTGTTACTTGTATATCTTTTCATGCCACACTTTTACATCAAGTCAACTTTCCATTAATGTGCTTTCTTACAGCACTCTGTGAACAACCATCCTAGGAAGGATCACCATCTGGAAAGTGCCATGTCAGTGGTCTTTGCTAAGATTGTGGTTGCATGTGCTAAACAAGACTACAAGATATCGGAAGAGTAATTGGAAGCAAAATAGTCTAATGTTTTGAGATTTTTTTTTTTTTTTTTGTACAGCATCTTCTATTAATTGCATGTCAGTGCTGAAGAGACAAATATAGTTTCTAACATGTTTTAATAATACAGGTTTTTTTAGAATTAGATCCTTTATTAAGATGGCAATAATAGGATTGATCAATATTATAGATTTGAGTTGATCACAACAAGCCTTGCCCAGAATACTTGTACATGTGTCCCTGTCTATTACAGTTCAGTTAACCGGTCTCGTAAATAACAAAGATTTGGTAAATATTACACAAAGAACCTTTAACTTTAACATCTATAATACTAGTCTATTGAAAACATGTTTAGGTCATTACTATACCACACCAAATCTGAACTGTCAACAATCTTATTATTCACATGTTTCTGTCAAGCCATTGTTAAACCATACTTTGGCCTTTACAAGATGTCACTGATAATCCAGATGTCCTTTCTATCCCCCCACCAAAAGAATTTAATGATTCCTTCCTCTAACATGGCAGGAGTTCAGTGAGCAGTATGCCAAGAAGCAGGGGATCCAGACTGGCTTTTGAACATCACTTACAGTGTTCAAAGCCTCTTCGAAATACTGTCATCCAAATTCAAACAACGAATTAAAAAATAAATAAATAAAATAAAAATCTAAAAAAGAGTACAGAGAATGGATGACTTCTCAGCCTCAAATGAGGAGAACTTTTTCTTCCTTTCTTAAATCCAAGCTTTCACAAATGATGCAAAAGTGTTGTGCTAGAGCTATTTTAGCAGCAATACTCAGACGAGTAATATCACATGACTATGGCTTGTGTGTAATCTGACAGATGTGTATTTCTCAGGTAATTAAAGTGGATGTCTTCCAATAGCAAATACTTAGAAGATTACATCAAACTTGTTTCTAGGATAATACAAAAAAGTCACCTCTTAAAGTGATTTTCTTTTTTCCTAAACAAAATAAATAAATAAGTTTCTACCGCCAGAAAAAGTAAGGTGTTACAACTTCCTACCACACTGCTGTTAGGACTACTCTCCAAACTTAGATCAAATTACCCAACTTTGAGAGTGACTGTTCTGTGGTTTCACTCTAAAACTCTGAGGAGAAGCAAAGCATCCCTTCTTGCCTCTGAATATTGTCTGTTTGAGGTCCAGGCTTCCTCCTTTTCCGCTAGCTTAATGGATTATGACAGTGATGCAGCATGAAGCCTTAATCCCTTCGCCGTCGTCGTCTCCCCTCCCTTTATGTTAAGCCCCTTGACTAGAGAGTGTGTCTATGTGTGTCAGGTGCCAACCGTAACTTGCAGCCAAATGTTAGGCTTGGATGACATACAAAAACAAAGGTGATTAAAGCATCAACTGCTGACAGCCATTAAGGCTCTTCCTTAGCCTATTACCAGGCTGTGAAGTTAATATGCCAAGGAAAAGGATCTTTCAACTTAATAACACCATAAGAACACCAAAAGCAATCAACACTTATTTGCATTTTTTTTCCTGTGTAACCCAAGCATGATTACTCACCATGATTTGATCCATATTAGAGTAACAAAAATAAACTAGGGAGTCAGAGACCACTAAAGGAAGAAACCATAACCAGGAGCTGGCTAAGTAGCTCTCTGTGATCTGGCAAACTGGACAGACCGCACAGCAGAGAGGCTCTCCAATACACCACATTAAGGCAGAATGTCACATCAGTGATCATATATCCCAATAATGGAAAATCCATCTAAAAGATGGAATTAGGGAGGCGACACCAGGTAGTAAATCCACTTTTGTCATGTACAAATGGTACTCATGTCATTATTATGTTAAGCTTAACAACAGAGGAACGCACAAAATCTACACCCAAAGTTTAAACTGCTTTGTCTGAGTTTAGATCAGCTGAATATTTTTTATTAAATTTTATATTAAGCTAATCAGTCTAGGACCAATTAATTTGGCATGTACATCACAATAGCAAGAATCGGGCTGAACACATTGAACTGTGCAAAAGACCTTCAAAGCTAATGCATCTAACTGAATTATAATTAGACATAAAACGAAGTACAAAACCCCTTTAGACTACAGTTTCATCTTGAATGAGGAAAAAAAACAATCTGAAGGAAGGTTAACTACATTTCTAAAGAGGTAAAAGTGTTCTTGCAGTTTTACATCCAGCTGAGGACAGAAATAAAAAATCTATATTAGAACAAAAAAGCAAAATTAGCTGAATGCAGTTTTCAGCTGGCCACCTAAAGAGTAATAACAAAACGTTACATATAATGTTACCTTTTGATCATTACCAAAGCAAGCCAAACATCTCCATGAATATACTACTGTAGATGACTGAAAGCAATACAAACTTGTTGTCCAGTGGGTAACTTAAAAATACAGTCCAAATATGTCCATCTCTTTTTTGTTCAGATTAGATACCTTGATGTCCTGTCAGTGGTTTATGAATTCATAACAAAAAAAACAAGCATTACTTACTTATGTAAGTGAATAAAAATTGAGTACAATGTGTTGTGTGTTTGTGACAAAGAGAAGAACAGTATTTTCTCTGATGATATATTATTTGACAGACAACAACTTGTAACCTCAGTATTTGAGTTGGAGAGTTTTAATCTCATTAGTGTTTCCTGCTGCAAAACAATTACAACCCTGGACTCAGCAAACATATATTAAAGTATAAGTCTACTTTCTCTGCAATACAAGAAGCAAGATATACTGCACAGCAAGGACACTCTCACTGACAGGGAGTCAATACTACTCTTTATAGCCCCCGAAATTTACTGCCTAGCACAGAAGATCTCCTACAAACCGCTGAATTTATTTTTTACTTATTCACCTCATCAAATGAGAAAAACATTATTATGCAAGAGCAGTTATGAATAGTATCAACCATTTTAAATACACTTTTTTTAATGCACCAACTAACGTCATTCCAGACGTCTTATGCTCCCATTCAGTTCTGATCAGTATGAGTGACTTCATAATGAAGACGAAGAACAGGAAATGTACTTTCCTTTCATGAACATGGGCTCCCTTACAGTTAAAAGCAAGCAGAGACACACAAATAATTTCTAATCTTTTTATGACCAAGTAAATGTATCTGCATAATCAATGGCTATTAGTCCTTCGTTCCTCAAGAATCAACAACTATGTCTTGACTGAAGACATTACTACATCTGGGGTTCTCATTGATATGTACAGAGGAAGAGGGCTAACAGCACTTCAGGAAAATATTCACAGTCCGGCTGTGAATAAAGCAAAGTAAAGCTACAGTTTAAAAATTCACAGTTTCTATCATTTTCTCTGGGTATATTAAAGCCTTTCCACTTTACACAGCCTATTTACTATTCTGGCTGGTTTCTCTTCTTGACTCCGATGTTCCCCTTCCAGGATGCTTAAAGTTTGCATTGCAGTAGATGAAAATACCCTAACTTCTTGTACCTGCTTCTCAAGGCCAATTTTGCATATTTCTTTTTTTTAAAAGAAAAAAAAAAAACAATGCCATCGCTTGCAGCATAAAAAATGTTTACTATATCAGAGGCATGCTGCTTTCATACACAGTGATAAAGTAAGCCTTTCTGTTTTATTAGTTAGGACTTGCCCAGTACTGTTGCTGAGGTGGGAGAGGCTTGGTGTTGATAAATGAGGCTGCTATCTCCAGCAATGTCAGTGTGAGCCTGTTTGTCTATCCTCCTGAGGCAACCTTTTATTCCATCACACACTGAATCATCCAAATTGACAAGAAAAACAATCACAGTGTCTGGTTTGTATCCCAAAATGTTTCACACTTCCAGTGCAATTGCAGAAAAGATGAACTACCATAGTTAGCTATTGTGCTTATTCCCCTGGTTGTGTGGAGAATGGATTTTGCCAGAGTATGATCTTTTTACTGTTGCTGCACACAAGATGAATAAATGATGAATAATGTGAACTGTAATATCGATCATTTCAAAAAGGTAAATGGACTTGTTTTTAATATATATAGCGCTTTTCTACTCTACCTGAGCACTCAAAGCACTTTATAAATCTTGCCTCATTCACCCATTCACACCCACTGATACAAGCTCTTTTTTCTATGATTTTTCTAAGTAAGTCAAAGGAAAATGTCAGAAAACCTGAAAACAGTCATCAACTGACTTCATATGTTGGCTAAATTAATAACTATCATCTTACTAAATTCACACAATCACAATGAAGCTTTTTAGATTAACCTAGGTTGTCAGTGAGGCAAAAAACAGCTAAATATAAATCAGCAAAAACAAATGACTATGTCAGAAGACACATCATTTAAGATTTAATAATGATCACTTCATGTTAAAACTCTAAGCTCATCAGCTTTCTGTCCTAGTAACAGTAAGCAATTACCTACCTGTCATTTAGATGACCATGCATAAGAGAAGCATAGGATGTGACTGACAGATGTTGGAAAAATAATAATACACAAAACACAACACTAAATTGAAGCCAGCAATTCAAATTTTCAATACTTCCTACCTGCAGACAACTTACTGTAACCTCAGGCCGACTTGAAATTACATAGTCATTTGGAAAGTTCAGATATTTGATGCCAGAAAACTAGAGAGACGCTGCCAGTTCAAAATGCACGTCTGGGTTTTCTTCCAGGCAAACAGCGGTGGTGGTACATTATTAATTTTAATGTAATCCTTTTAAAACAAATAAAGCCAAAACCCATAAAGTTTATAGGCAGAGAAAAGCAGAAGGATGGTAAGGTTTGATGGTCAGCAATAACTCAGGCTTAAAAAGACTGAACTCATGCTGTGCTTCTGCATATACAGTTATCGTCTCCCTTTCATTGCATGAAACATAAGAAACAATACAAAAACATTATTAATGCTAATCATATTATTCTATTTGGAATTTACCTTTTCTTCTGTTTTTAGTTTGGAGTTTTTGGTGCAGGAAAGGCACAAAGTCAGCCGTGTCAGGAAAAATAAAACAATGATGCCCAGCACCAATGTGACTGCAGGATGTTCAGGATTTGCAGATGAATAGGCTACAGATTAATTTTTACTCAATACGTGGCACTTCATGTCATCTTCAAGGTTATTTTAGTGGATTAGAAAATGGAGGCATGGTTGCACTGATCCTATTCAATACTTTTACTACCCTGTCAAAGGCTTTTTTTGGTTTGACATTGATATGAACATCAGAGCCCTGAAGAAACTCATTTTACTGCAGAGTAGTTCTCTGCATTTTTTTAAGTAGCAAAAAAACACCCTATAGGTGATTTTGCTTTCAAGGGCTACAGGACTTTGTTCACTTCACTCATGCATGAAAAAACAGACATGTATGTTAATTCATTATAGTACTCCTTTTATGTTCATTATATCACTTTATATCATAAGATGGCAAAACAAATGAGTAATAAAAATATATACATACTGATCTCCTTTACAAGCTAAATATTTATTATTTAGAACAAAGTAATCAATTAAAAGCACAATTGGCATCACTTTTAAGTGAACATTTATTTACAAATATGCAAGAAAATTTCCATGACCCATGATAATCTTAGTACCCTAAGTAGTTTATATAGTAAGTCCCATCCATACTGAAAAAGGCTTCTTGGAGGAGTTAGGTAACAGACATATATACACTTTGGTCATTAAACTAAGATGTTACCAAACATCATATCTGCCAATATTAGTTATTTGCCAATGTATCAGTATCTGTATTTATAACATCTGATAAATAATAATTTACAAAATGAAAAAACAAACAAACAAACAAAAGCCCACAGACACAGCACACTTTCATTACGTTTTAACTGATGATGTTGCATAGTCTACGTCTTCCCTTTTGGCAACATGTGTTTGGAATGGCACAAGCACAACAACCCGCTGATTCCAGCAGACTTGGACAGAGTCGAAGTGAGTAATCCATCCAAGTTCTTGCAATAATAAAACAATATTCAAATTACACTGTCATATTATCTTAATAAGGAATCATAAATAACTACGTATAACAACTGTTATGTTTATGTTTCATATGTGCAAACAGATGACACATATCTAAATCACCAAATATCCGTAACAGTCTTAAAAATCCTATACTGGTCAGGCCCTAACAGCAAACAAGACAACAAGCTTCACCTCAAGTCACCTGACCAAATAAAAAAAAAAATCCTATGTTTGTTTGATTTCAGCAGAACATTGTTGAAACACCGTCTGTACTTTAATACCAATGATCTGGCTTATTTCAAATAGACTCTTTCTTTCATCACTTTTCATATGTACAGTGGGGCAAAAAAGTATTTAGTCAGCCACCGATTGTGCAAGTTCCCCCACTTAAAATGATGACAGAGGTCAGTAATTTGCACCAGAGGTACACTTCAACTGTGAGAGACAGAATGTGAAAAAAAAATCCATGAATTCACATGGTAGGATTTGTAAAGAATTTATTCGTAAATTAGGGTGGAAAATAAGTATTTGGTCACCTCAAACAAGGAAAATCTCTGGCTCTCACAGACCTGTAACGTCTTCTGTAAGAAGCTTTTCTGTCCCCCACTCGTTACCTGTATGAATGGCACCTGTTTGAACTCATCATCTGTATAAAAGACACCTGTCCACAGCCTCAAACAGTCAGACTCCAAACTCCGCCATGGCCAAGACCAAAGAGCTTTCGAAGGACACCAGGAAAAGTATTGTAGACCTGCACCAGACTGGGAAGAGTGAATCTACAATAGGCAAGCAGCTTGGTGTGAAAAAATCAACTGTGGGAGCAATCATCAGAAAATGGAAGACATACAAGACCACTGATAATCTCCCTCGATCTGGGGCTCCACGCAAGATCTCATCCCGTGGGGTCAAAATGATCATGAGAACGGTGAGCAAAGATCCCAGAACCACACGGGGGGACCTGGTGAATGACCTGCAGAGAGCTGGGACCAAAGTAACAAAGGTCACCATCAGTAACACACTACAACGGCAGGGAATCAAATCCCGCAGTGCCAGACGTGTTCCGCTGCTGAAGCCAGTGCATGTCCAGGCCCGTCTGAAGTTTGCCAGAGAGCACATGGATGATACAGCAGAGGATTGGGAGAATGTCATGTGGTCAGATGAAACCAAAGTAGAACTTTTTGGTATAAACTCAACTCGTCGTGTTTGGAGGAAGAAGAATACTGAGTTGCATCCCAAGAACACCATACCTACTGTGAAGCATGGGGGTGGAAACATCATGCTATGGGGCTGTTTTTCTGCCAAGGGGACAGGACGACTGATCCGTGTTAAGGACAGAATGAATGGGGCCATGTATCGTGAGATTTTGAGCCAAAACCTCCTTCCATCAGTGAGAACTTTGAAGATGAAACGAGGCTGGGTCTTCCAACATGACAATGATCCAAACACACCGCCCGGGCAACAAAGGAGTGGCTCCGTAAGAAGCATTTGAAAGTCCTGGAGTGGCCTAGCCAGTCTCCAGACCTCAACCCCATAGAAAATCTGTGGCGGGAGTTGAAAGTCCGTGTTGCTCGGCGACAGCCCCAAAACATCACTGCTCTCGAGAAGATCTGCATGGAGGAATGGGCCAAAATACCAGCTACTGTGTGTGCAAACCTGGTAAAGACCTATAGTAAACGTTTGACCTCTGTTATTGCCAACAAAGGTTATGTTACAAAGTATTGAGTTGTATTTTTGTTATTGACCAAATACTTATTTTCCACCCTGATTTACGAATAAATTCTTTACAAATCCTACCATGTGAATTCATGGATTTTTTTTTCACATTCTGTCTCTCACAGTTGAAGTGTACCTCTGGTGCAAATTACTGACCTCTGTCATCATTTTAGGTGGGGGAACTTGCACAATCGGTGGCTGACTAAATACTTTTTTGCCCCACTGTATCATGCAGAGATTTTCAAAGCTGATGTAATGAAAACTTTCAACTGTTCACTTATTTTTATGAAGACTTCTGTTTTTCCCCTGGCCTCTAAAAGAGGGAACAAATAGTTAGAAAACATGACTTGTTGTTGACTTTAATGTAAAGCGTCCTTCAAGATCTGGTCCCACTTTTAAGTCAGACAGAAGGATTTTAAAATGGCTTGACAGAAAAGCTCAAAGTTCAGATAAACCTAGACGATATAGTAATCTTTTGCTTACAATAGCAAACAGTAAAGGTTGGACATAGGAGAAGAAAGGGCTATGTAGTGCGGTTGTAACAGATAAAGCTGGCAAAAGTATAAAATCAATACTTGAAACATTCTCTGGAGAACCTAACAGTAAACAAACTGAGCCCCAGCCTGTGAGGAAATTTTAACCTTCACAGATCCAATATCCACAACTGCCAGTGGGTCGGCCCTGCAATAAGGCAACTTTATTAGGCCATCTTGGGGGAAAGAAAGTATGCCTGCTGGAACAGACTCAGTGGGATTCTGTATTTTTAGGATTTGTAATTTTAGGATTTCTGTGAATAAGCCTCTTGAAAATTCATTGTTGATTTCTGAAAAAACTCACTGAAACATGTGAAAATGCATTGTATAGTTCTGCCTTCAAAATATAATATCCTTCACCAACAAACAAAGAAATCTTACACAACAACCAAATAGAATTTGAGAAAGAGAAAGTAGTAGTCTTAACAAATGTTGACACGAGACACACAAAAAAACCACCACCACCTTGTTGTTTGGCGGGGGGGGCAATTGAATTCCGGCCCAGCAAAAGCTGACGAAAGGAATGAGATTCAAAGAAAAGATCTAAGCTATCATAACATTGCAGAGACCATTCATTAGAGGAAAGGGGCTTGGTTAAAAGTACAAAGCACAGTGCAATAGGGCTGCACAATTAATCGTCAGAAAATCGCGATCTCAATTCATACTTATGTGCGATCTCATTTCGAAATGACAACTAAAAAAAACCCAACAAAAATAAACAAAAAAAAAAGATGACGATTGTACCGCATTTTGATCCGGGACATAAGCTGCATGAAAACAAGTGCTCACTCTTCCTGCTCAACAAATGACAAGGGCGGAGCCTTATACCACGTGATACAGAAGTCAGGTGGCAGGGAAAAAAGCACGTGAGAGATGATAAAGGCCAAGAGTGACAGGAGAAAATCCGTCCCGGTCAACCACCCAAACATCATTAACAGGAACCTTATACAGCGCTTCCCTATACCCATCGAACTCCCGCAGGCACAAAGAAATTACAGAGGCTATCACTTATCACCTGACCAAAGATATGGCTCCCATCAACACTGTTGAAAACGAGGGATTTTGGAAAATGATCAACACCCTAGACAAACGCTACACAGTGCCGTCCCGCAACTATTTTTAAAATGTTGCACTACCTGCTCTATACATGCAGTGTCGAGCAACGGTGGAGACGGAATTACAAGCAGTATAACATTTTGCGGCAACGACAAAATGTGAGACATTTATTGTTTTTGTGTTCAGTCTCAACTGTTACGAAGTTGATGTGCAGTTAATAAGTGCAATAAATATTTATATTGGAAAAGAAAATCGTGAGAGAATCGTGATCTCAATTCTAAGCAAAAAAAATTGTGATTCTCATTTTATGCAAAATCATGCAGCCCTACAGTGCAGCGAAGCAAAGAAGCTTGGATCTTTGGTCAAGGCTGCTGGAATATTTGATGATAATGAATTTGTAATTATAATATTTATTGTTGGGCAAGACAAATGTGTTTTGGCTATGAGCCATTACCTTCCCTAAATCACAAGTGGGCTGATTGCACTGATAACCACTCAGAGTGGAAATAAATAATACAAATTCTAGAGATGCACTAAATGGCAGGAACCAAAATCAGATGATAAGGCCTGGACCTGTGACCGGATGGTCAGCCTCCAACATGTCTGATGATGAGCCAGTCTGCTTCATGCATGAGCAAAACAGCAATGCAAATAGATCTGTGCACACTCACAGCCATATGCTAACATGTTGTTAGCATGGAACTTTTCAATGTGTGCAAAGGAACCTAATGAGAAACTTAAATAACCTTCAATGACTTAAACATGGATATTTTAATAAAGCTAACAAAGGCAAAGTGGCTAAAGCTAAAGCTCATCAGAGCCAGTTGCAAGCCAGCAGCCTCGGTATGAGCAAAAGATAAAAGCAGTTGTGAGGAAAATTATGGAGATAAGTGAAAAAGTGAAAAGGATTGATGTCATCTTATTTGGTAACTTTATAAACATACTGAATAATGATGCAGGAACCTCACATTTGCATTGTTATATAAATTTGCTTTTGTTTAAAAAGATTTAAATAAGTACAACATTTGTACTCATTTACAGTTAAATATTTGTACCAATAATAATAGACCACTTTATTTTCACTTTAAGCTATAAAGCACTTTACTGCTATAATGACTATAATGAATTACTTTTATTATGAAAATAATAATTTGTCTTCAAGAAAAGTGTTTCTGTTTATACTTCCAGGTATAGTTCTTAAATTTAAATTGGAATTGGACAAGTAAATTGCAATTGGTGTGTCTCTAACAAACTCTTATTAGTCAGTAATCTATTTGAAATGTTCAAGTGATTAAAATTTGGAGTTGAACGTGTTACTATTTTGTATTTTACAATTGGTGATCACACAAGTACAATCACCAAGGATGAAACAGCAGTTCATGCCATATTCATGTGCTTGAACCAATTCTTTAAAAAGCATTCATCACTGTAACACATACACATTTTGCTTTGCTTATTGTTCATCCAAGGTTTGAGCCTTTAAACCATATTTAACACATGCTAGAAGTCAGACAAAACGTCTCTGATAAAACCCTCTGTACTAAGGAGGAGTGAATCCTCCTCAGCATGAAGGATTGTAGTGTTGCATACATTTTCTGGAAAAACAAGATGTGATTTCTTCAGCATCTTGTAGCTGGAGGGGTTATGATGCTCTACCTCTTTAAAACACCCAAAAGTTCTTCTATTCCAGGCAACACACATAGCGAGGTCATGGTTTTTCCATGTTTTTTTTCCTCTTCTGTAGTGAGTCTTTTGACAGTGTTTTGGGATTGTTATGCTGAAATATTCCTGTTCTGTTGAGCTTCTGACATTGTTACCCATATTTTCGGTATAGCCATAGGAATTCAAAGTCCTATCTCCACAAAAGCTTTTGGCATTCACGCAGCCTTGTACTGCTGCATTCTCACCTCAATGCTTCACTGTCAGAACTATGCAACAATGTGGCAGTTCTGGCCAGGTTCACAGTAAGTGTGCTGGATCAAATCTTATACAGAGAGATTTATCTTCATGTCACCTGACCATAGAAAATAATTCCAATATACAACTCATATTCTTGTTCTTTAGCAGAGGAAACTAAGGTTTGTTTGTTTGGGTGTGTGTGTGTGTGGGGGGTACCAAAGACCATAGAAAGTTTTTCTTTAGTTTGGCTTTTTGTTTGTTTGTTTACTTTTGTTTGTTTTTTCTGGTGCAAAATATGTTCCCCTTGCATCATTACCTTGTTTATCTTTTCTCACTATTCCACTGTTTTCTTTCCTTTTCTTTTGTTACCTGTCTGTGTACATGTTCCTCTTCCACACTATTGTGTGTGGTATTCATTTTCTGATTTAACTTTCTGATCTATGGTTACAGTCCCTTTTCTTCAGCCAGAACACTAGCTCAACAAGTTATGGCAAACACTTAAATACTATCTTTTTTTTTTTCCTTTTCTTTCTTTAAACCAACTTGTCTGCTCTTTGGTTTACATTTGGCTCCTCTTCCTTAAACTGAACGTTAGAATTAGTCGCACTGTGACTTGTTGTTTACCTGCTAAACATAGCTACAACTATGTTTTGACTAATGTTCCCCTGGTCACTAACCTTTCCAATTTCGTACAGGTAAATATTTTCCATGTGGAGTTTCTCATATTCATTGCTTTCATAATTATTTATTGCTTATGTATCAGTGGTTGCACATGGTTTACTGTATATTTTGTTTTTTTTATCATTTCAGTATAGTTTCTACAAAGTCTTTCTTTTGCTTCTTCAACAGACAAAACTGTTGGAAATACTACAGTTATTGAAAGGTGACACACTTTTGAATCATTTTACCTTTAACAGACTCGACAGTGATGAACTCATTACTATACAGTGGTCCCTCGTTTATTGCGGAAGTTTTTGGGGAACATTTTCACACTTTTCTCTCTTGTTTAAACACTCTCAAAGTTCAAACCTTCGTAGAAAAATAAGTCCAGTATTATAGAATGAAACCAAAGATCAAACCCTGTTTTGAGGGGTTCATATTCAGGGCCCAGAACATGGGAATAGAGCAGCTGCGAGAGAATTCAACATTAATGAATCAATGGTAGCAGCAAGCAAGAAGCAAGAAGAATGAGTTGAGTAAAGTTTGACTTATCTGACTGTTTTGTTTTGCTTAATGCGCCTTATAATCAGTTGTGCCATATGCTCTGAAAAATCCGGTAATTTCTACCTTCCTTTAGCATGTCTAGAAGTTCAACTTTTTGTGCGATGGTTAGCATATTCCTCTGCCTTTGGGTGCTACCGCATTTTATCGACACAGTTGTGTTTGTTGAGAAGAAAACTTACAAACATACAGTACAGCACTTCAGAGTCACACTGCTAGCAATCGAAGATTTATGTAAATTTGACAAGCTGAACGCATTCTTTACTGTAAAGGAGACACAACACGAGATTGACTGACAATGGTCTACAGCCAGTCAAGACGCAGAATACAATACACTGTTAAAAAGATAAAATACAATAAAAAATATCAGTGAAACAGCGAGGTCGCGAAAGGTGAACCACGTTATAGCGAGGGATCTCTGTATATAATATAATATAATACTATAATAGACAAAACAAGAACCTGAAAGTGAATCTACTAAATAGAAACAATATTCAATTCTAGTCAGAAACTCTGTCACAATAAGCCAACGTCATCAAAGTCTGCTTCAGCCATCTGTTCAGCTTAAAAGGCAAAGTCATTTGCGATGAGCCAAAGTCCCTGGCTGTAAACCAATACAGTTTAACAACCTTGTAACAAGTGATCCAGCCAAGGTGCAACCAGAAAGTAATTGCTGCTCTGATACTGAACTGTAACAATTATAGCTTGTTTACTTGTTCATTAATATTGACACCATTAGACTTCAGAAATTCTCCAAACATTATTTACTGCAAACAAATGAGTGGATTACCAAAAGTTATGACTTTGCTCTGGCTATGGCTGGTAACTTAAAACCGTTTGTTATGTTTATGTCATAGATTTATCTACCTGTGTCACCAGGGGCTCCAGAAGCCGCTCCACAGTCAAGGTGCGAATTTCAAGACTCTTTGGGTCCCATTTCAATAGGATAGGGGAGGTGGCGGTCGTCATGGTCTCTGTTAAAAACAAAATAATTAAAAGTTAGAAACATAACATAAAATGTATTGGACATGAAAAAAAAATCTTACAATTTGCACAAAGTAAATTTCCCCATGTGCTATTGAAGGTATTCTGGGGTATTTACATATATAATGTGTTCAAAAAGCAATGTTTTGCTGATAATGGTACAGGGGGGCAGAATTAAAAACGTGCAGGTATGTATGTAAAGCCAGCCAGATGATAAGTGCACAAACACAATAGGTTTCAGAGTGGGTCAGGCTTTTGATGGGGGGGTAGCCTTTCTACATTGTGTTGTGGATCGTTTCAATGGAAGGCAACGTTTCAGTGGAGTCTGGAAACGGCAAATGCTGGCTCTGCACATAAAAAAAGCTCAGTCAACAATCCCATCAAACCATCAATGAAAGAGTGGTCACTTCTCTAACCTTAAGACACTGTAATTAACTTTAATAATTAACACCACCAGTATAATATATGTCTGCTAATCTGTAATCTACTGAGTATAGCTGTAATAAGTTCAGAGAGAACTCTATTGTGTATCACTTTAAAGGTATTTGTCATTCTGTAGAGTTCTGGCCTACATTTGTCCACACTCCTTTAGAAGAATCTGAGCAGCATTTTGATTACGTCAAAGTATTCAGGTACAAACACTGCATTATTGTGCAACTGTACAATGAGAGAATGCAAATGAAGAGAAACAGTGAAGAAGGAGTGGGAAATGGGATGAAAGCTTGATAAAACTTGGAAACAAAATAAGCCCCAAGTTCAGCTCCTTCAGTTAATCCGACCACCTCCTCAAGAGCTTCCTCTGCAGAAAAGGGCAAAACCAGAAGTCACATTAAGCTCTGCAATATGAGTCTCAACTGGGCAGTTCTTCAGACAATCTGTGCTAAACTAGAACTATTTTTTTGAGGGTAGGTTGGTTTTTGTTTTTTGGAGGGTTCTTTTGGGGGGGACTCAGTAGGTTACATTAGGTGAATGTGACTACTGAACAGCTGGTATGGGGGTAGCAGTCTGTTGGTACTGTGGGGATGTTTCTACGGTAAGCAATTTCAGAATGGGCCAACTGGGACTGGCCAAGTCTACTGCCAATGTCAATGAGGCAGAGGGGAATAAATAATGTGAATAGGAATGACAGATCTGGGCCACAGGCTCCCAACACTACACACAGCAGGTTAAGATAGATGGACAGAAGGAAATGTAGCAACCTGGCACTACTGATAATGGTGGACCTTTATTTTTAAAAAGTTTGCAGGCCTGTACTTATGCTCATGTCATTACATTTTTGTCGCCTGCAAGGAAATGTGAGGGACAATGAATCAGACCTTGTGCGTCAGCTCATCAATCTATCATGCACAGCACTTTGACAAAACCTAAGGGAATGATGAATGTACTTTCTCTGCTCTGACATTTTCAAAATGTAACAAACTTGTATTAGCAGGTAAGAGTAGGGGGCTGGCTGTAATGGCAGAATTCTCACTTACTTCCTTGAAAGACAGACATTTGTGCAACTACTGCTGCAGTGAACATGAGGCAGATATTTTTAAGATCCATAATTCAGTATTTAAATGAGTGCAAGCTTGCTTTCATTGTAATAGCTGATTTTACTAGATGACGTAACATGTGTGTTACTAGTAGGTTTAATCCGCTGTACTTAGTTGAAATATGAGTAAGGGTTTTTTGCCATTTTCTGGTAAATTCACTCTTAACATCATTATGTTGACTTTGTAAAGGAAGAAACTATACGGTCTGCTATTTAGAACAACATCATCATTTCTACAGTATTTTAAAACACTTAATAATAGTAATGGATTGCTACTTAGAGTCAAGATAATGCAAATGACAGCTGCTCTTGTCAAAACTAGTTAGACAGTTTTTATGATATTAAAATGTTCCTGGCAGAGCTTTGTATGTACAATAAGAATAAGCAGAAGTGATGTGAATGCTTGAGGCAGAAGAACACGCCATAGACGGGAAAACAGCAGCACTGTGAAAAATACCAGTGCCCTATTGTAATGTAATAAACAGTTCACTGGTGTATGTCAGTGTAACTTCTCAAACACCAAGATGCAAATTATTTGTGATACCTTATCTAACCAAGCCATAAAAGAAGGGGACTGTGTCTATTGAGCTATTGGTTTTAAGTCACAGATGGTAGTTACAACTGAAGGGAAAATGTCAAAACCAGTGGTGACTGCATTAAAGTAAAAGTGCTGAAAATAAATAGCCTTTATAAAGTTTATAATAACTATTTTGACTGAATCAGCCGAGTAGTCGATCTGCCAGCTACTTTGATATTCAACATATTGTCTAGGTTATTTGTATTTATAGAAATACTACCAAGCCTTGTAATCATAAACTAAACATCTTTTAGTTGTGGACTGCTCTTCATACCAAACATGACATTTCATATGTCGCCTAGGATTCGTTTAATGTTGGTTATGAACATTTTTCATCTTCCTCTGACATTTTAATGACATTTTAAACACCAAACATTTGGTTACTAGGGTAACCCCATGAAAACAGAGTCTGAACAACAAGCAGCATTTGAAAGAAAATTAATTGGTTAGTCAGAACCATAATAAATTGCAGTGCAATAATTAAGTCATGCCGATAATGATAGCCCTTCCTGTTTTTACACTGAATTAGTATAAGCTATGGAGAAAAGTAAAGAAAGCATGCTTTCCACAGTAATGACTACACAAATGCTTTCATCACTGCAACACCACAAATGAACAATAAATCACAATCAACGTGTGCAAGTGAATAACATTACTATAATATAGCCAGTGAAGGTGAATGTTCAGATGGTTTATGGGTTGTTTTTTATTAATATTAAGTTCACTGTCATCTACCACGTATCTGTAATGCACCTATGTTAATAATAAATCAAAATGTTTCAAAAATAGTCCAAAGCAGGGTTTCCGATGATGCAAAGCAGAAGCAGGAAAGAAAGTAGAAATTCAGTCAGGATGTTTCGACAAGATTACATCTTTCACAGAGCCAGAATATAAACAGCTGAGCGACTGCCATCTGTCAAAGAGATGTCATCTATAACATCATTATTCACCACATTCAGCTGCACAGTGTAACAACAAATATGATGAAACAGAATGATATGTGGGGACGCATTTCTGAAGAAAAAAAATCAGACTCATGTTTATCAGTAATACAGTACTGCCATCTGACTGAATGGAGTCACATATTCATAGTTTTCAATGAGGTGGCTGGTATTGAGAGCCACGCGACGGAACGAACTGGTCAACATTGGACACTTCATAGTACCGCAGCACCACCAGCTCATTAATTTTCTACCATTTAAACCACAAATGAAGAAAACAAATTACCAACTCCATTATTTCAATCACTGAAAACAGTGAAGTCCCTGCCAGAGCTTGACTTTGTCTGTGTTTACATATATCTTAGGGAGGATCCTTCCACAGTGAAAACGTACAAAGGTACAGGCAGTTGTAAGGATTTTCAATCTGGATAGGTCAATAACGCTCCCTTTAAGCAGGTGAAGGGCACAAAATTCGTCACTGTCACAGCAAGGGTGAGTGCTAATTAGCAAACAGAGGTAGCTAATGTTAATCAATTGGTCATTAGTTTCAGGGTCAATGTGGTCAGAGTTCTGGAGGAGTAGTGACACAGTAATGTATTTTAAAGGTTATATGACATTAATCCAAAAGAACCTTAATTGACAACCTGGGTTACAGATAAGATTTGGTCATTTAACCACTATGCATGTACAGCAGGTGTTAGGAGAAGTGTGCAATTTGCATGCAATGCTATAACACACACGTCACCAGCATGAGTTAACAAACTGAATAGCTGGCAATTGGTGCATCTCATTAGGGCCATTTCAAATACAATTTTGAGCGGGTTTAAAGCATCGGTAGTAATCAACAGCAAATAATATAAGTTTCACCAGGCGAGTGAGATGAGGTTAGCTGCAATTTGCTGTGATTTCAGATATATTTATACATAAAATGGTCAATTAGGGATAAAGTTAGAAAGAACCCTAGAGCTCTTAGCTTTCCTTAATTTTTCCTCACACCATGCATGTCTGCTGTCACTCTGAAGCCTAGCTGCTTCCTTCCACAATGTACCGGGAGTGCAGAATTATTAGGCAAGTTGTATTTTTGAGGAATAATTTTATTATTGAACAACAACCATGTTCTCAATGAACCCAAAAAACTCATTAATATCAAAGCTGAATGTTTTTGGAAGTAGTTTTTAGTTTGTTGTTAGTTTTAGCTATTTTAGGGGGATATCTGTGTGTGCAGGTGACTATTACTGTGCATAATTATTAGGCAACTTAACAAAAAACAAATATATACCCATTTCAATTATTTATTTTTACCAGTGAAACCAATATAACATCTCCACATTCACAAATATACATTTCTGACATTCAAAAACAAAACAAAAACAAATCAGCGACCAATATAGCCACCTTTCTTTGCAAGGACACTCAAAAGCCTGCCATCCATGGATTCTGTCAGTGTTTTGATCTGTTCACCATCAACATTGCGTGCAGCAGCAACCACAGCCTCCCAGACACTGTTCAGAGAGGTGTACTGTTTTCCCTCCTTGTAAATCTCACATTTGATGATGGACCACAGGTTCTCAATGGGGTTCAGATCAGGTGAACAAGGAGGCCATGTCATTAGTTTTTCTTCTTTTATACCCTTTCTTGCCAGCCACGCTGTGGAGTACTTGGACGCGTGTGATGGAGCATTGTCCTGCATGAAAATCATGTTTTTCTTGAAGGATGCAGACTTCTTCCTGTACCACTGCTTGAAGAAGGTGTCTTCCAGAACTGGCAGTAGGACTGGGAGTTGAGCTTGACTCCATCCTCAACCCGAAAAGGCCCCACAAGCTCATCTTTGATGATACCAGCCCAAACCAGTACTCCACCTCCACCTTGCTGGCGTCTGAGTCGGACTGGAGCTCTCTGCCCTTTACCAATCCAGCCACGGGCCCATCCATCTGGCCCATCAAGACTCACTCTCATTTCATCAGTCCATAAAACCTTAGAAAAACCAGTCTTGAGATATTTCTTGGCCCAGTCTTGACGTTTCAGCTTGTGTGTCTTGTTCAGTGGTGGTCGTCTTTCAGCCTTTCTTACCTTGGCCATGTCTCTGAGTATTGCACACCTTGTGCTTTTGGGCACTCCAGTGATGTTGCAGCTCTGAAATATGGCCAAACTGGTGGCAAGTGGCATCTTGGCAGCTGCACGCTTGACTTTTCTCAGTTCATGGGCAGTTATTTTGCGCCTTGGTTTTTCCACACGCTTCTTGCGACCCTGTTGACTATTTTGAATGAAACGCTTGATTGTTCGATGATCACGCTTCAGAAGCTTTGCATTTTGAGACTGCTGCATCCCTCTGCAAGATATCTCACTATTTTTGACTTTTCTGAGCCTGTCAAGTCCTTCTTTTGACCCATTTTGCCAAAGGAAAGGACGTTGCCTAATAATTATGCACACCTGATATAGGGTGTTGATGTCATTAGACCACACCCCTTCTCATTACAGAGATGCACATCACCTAATATGCTTAATTGGTAGTAGGCTTTCGAGCCTATCCAGCTTGGAGTAAGACAACATGCATGAAGAGGATGATGTGGACAAAATACTCATTTGCCTAATAATTCTGCACTCCCTGTATACAGCAGAGAGAACGATAGAGTAGTATTTCTAGGCTTGAGAGTGCGACACTATTGGACAGCACCATGATAATGTCCCCACATACTTTTGAAATGTGTTTAGTTAGCCCACTAAAAGTGTATGAAAAGGTGTTGTTTAAAAAAACAATGAGATCAACTCTTTTGGGACTGGTGATCCCAGTCCCAAAAAAGAATACCCGCTTAACTAACAAATAGCTGAACAGAGGAATATTTGGATATAGCCTTATTTATAACTACCCACCGCTTTGGCAAACCAAACAGGCAAAAACAATACGTAATGGACAATGGAATAAATTGTCATGCCCCAGACTGGGGCCTATTATGTGAGGTCATTGAAAAATATTGATAAAAATGAACCACAAGTGCATATTATGCAGTCACTCTCATTTCACTGCACATTTTTATCTCAACAGTGCTGTCCCAAGATTAAAGAAACAAGTATAAAGTGTTAGTTTGTTAAGTGACTTGCATTCTGTTTCACAGCTTTCATGATTTGGCATCATGCTCTCAACTAACAACACTGTGAAAAGGTGCACACATTCAAAGTAGAAGAAATAACATGACACAAAAAGAGTATCATCACAAACAGCTTCTAGATTTACCAGAGATAGCTACAGAAGTGGGACAATAGTTTATCTACTTGTCATTGTGGCACTACATTTGCTACAATTATAGCTTTGTACTTTAAATAAACTCCAGGGTACCACAACACCCCAGGGAGAGTGTCCTCTGTGAAGGCACAGATTTTCTTTCTTGTGGATCTATTTTGTCTAATTAGTATGTTTTACTCAAAAGCATCTCAAGTGTCTTCGACTGACTGGAAAAACCAGATTAAAAGCAAGAAATTACCTGCCTATAAACATGATGAAGGGTTTTGATCCAAAGCTACAATGATGAATTGGTTGCTGAATCAATCAGCAGCTACTGTGATAATCTCTTAACTCCAATTTCTTGAATTTGAATATTTTCTGGTACTAGTCAGTTTTTTTTAACCATATTCTGATAGTTTATAGAGCAAACAGCAAACATTCCGATCATGAAAATAATCTGCACGTTAATCTGCAATAAAAATTAATTCAGTCCACACTGATTGTCCTGTGAGTTAGCCGTCTAACATTGTAACATGTAGAAGATTTGTGTTATCTTTAACTGTTTGGACACTGAGAATCACTAAGATGCATAATGGTATGCAAAACATACAGCAACATCTATTCAAAAAAAAAAAGAAAAAGAAAAAGAAAAGCACAGGGCGCAACCCAGAATGGGTCATTTGTTGCACTGAGATGAGCGGGATACAGTCAGAACGGAGGATGTCACAAAAGTTTCTAAAGCTCTGGGGACTGCCTTTAACACATGAGTAAGAAAAAAAAAAGCAAATACAGAAAAAGCACATTCAGGTTTTTTAAAGCACACAAGAAATCTACAGTTTTGTCACACACTGTTTTCAGCATGCTATAAATTTGTGTGTTTTTGTCTCTTCACAGACACATGTGCAGACACAATCTAGGGATGTACCAGTTTTTGCAGAATTGTTTACCATCACGTTCCCATTACACAACGGTTTTCTCCTGCCTCAGGACAGGCTTTTGGGGAAGAGTGATTAGGTTTCAGAAGGTTTAGAGTAGCACAATTCAAAGAAGGAAAATGGGCCATGTGCTAGAATTTTTAGATTTATTCAAAAAAAAAAACCTGTGATGCACCAACACTTGCATAAATAATCTACCCTCTAGGCTGAACAGTAACAGCTATCAATGGAAATTTAAAAAGTTTTAAAATCAGGGACAGAAAAGTTTTATGAGCAGCACCATGGCTCGTTATAAACTTGTTTTTATGGTCTTAATTAGCCACGTTATTAAAATTACAAAACAAAAATTATTACAATCAACAAAGCACGTGCTTGATCAATTCCAGTTTTGAAATGCTCTCTACCAAATGATAAAATAATGCCATGTCATGTTTATGTGTTAGTTTTATGGTGAAGGCCTCCCTGCTTAAATTGTGAGTTGACACGTTACACACGTTCACAAAGTAATTCAGTACATAATAACTTATGTATGTAAAAAGAAGCCCCTCTGAATTAAATTTAGAAAAAGCCACCCAGAGGTTAAACAGCCAATATAATATACTGCAAACTCCAACTCCAACTCAGTACTTCACAAGTGGAGTTCCTGCTAGTTTTATCAAGCGCTGCTGTTCAGCAATTCATTTCAGTGCCAGAAAGCAGCATCCTCACTGCTCAATTAATCACAAGCTTCCAGATACTGTGCCTTCCGAGTTTGGCAAAGAGCGCACACCAAATTGCAGCTTTGTTGTTAATTAGGTTTCTTGTTTTGTGTGTTGGTGTTTATAATACTTCAGTTGTCTTAGTACGTTAATTATGTCTGCCCACTCAATACCCGATCGTTAATATAGGTTTCTGTTTACCGGTTGAAGAAACTACTGTGGAACCACAGTTTTTTCAGCATTATGGATTCGCCCTGAAAAACATAAAAAAATGGATTAAATAAGATATTTATTTTCGTAGTGTTAAGTACTATGCTTTGTAAAGCTCATACAATAATTGCACTCATTAGAAAACCTTCAGTAGGCCGGAGCAACTAAAATATATACATAACTTTAATCAAGATGTTTATTAGGTTAAGTGTTGCTCATCTGTGATGTTGCTTAGAAACACCTTCTGATTAAAACACACACACACACACACTCACACAGATGGGCAGCACAGATGCTTAGCGGTGACAGCAGGCTCACGTGGAATTTCCATACTCTTCCTTATTAGAGCGTATTTCCTTCAGGTACTGTGGTTTCCGCTTAAGTCTAAAGGCATATATGGTGAGCTATTTCAACTAAAGGATTCTTAGTGTTGGTCTGGTCGAATCCAGACTACTTAAAAATAATATCCGGAAACGGATGGATTAAAATACAAGCATGAACTGCAGACTGACAGTATTTCAGATGCACTTTGAAAGCCATATGCAGGAACTCATAAATTGTCTAAAACACTGAATTAACCATAGAATTTTTTATGTAGCAGTGGCAAAACACACATGATTTCCAGTGTATTATCTTGGGGCTTCACACTGTTCTTTTTGATTTTCCAACTTCCATGCCTCTTCTGTCTATCTAACCTAGGAATGGTAATGAATTTAGCACAAATAAAACACAGAAGCAAGAACTAAGACGACCAAGACATTAACAAAGTCAACCACAAATTGTAAAACCTCCTACAACTTCGAATGTGTTATTAAAAAGCATTCAGAACAACACCAACATTTTTTTGTGACTTTGACTTCTGCTTCCTCAAAACTCCCCTTTTAACTAATTTTAGCCAAAATGTTCCGACCAGAATGAAAATTGTAAAAGTGAGCAACAACTGTGAAGCTGAGGGTCATGTACACAGAGGGAGAGAGCACCAGGACAGATATTTAGTGCTCTCTCTCAGCTTGAATGACATGTTTTATTATTAGTGTGCAGAGATGGCAGCAATGCGGGAGTGGCAACAATGGCATCCGTAGCAAGTTCGCCACATGCTGCCATTCTCTGCAAGTCAGCTCATTTGTCACCTAATGTAGGGTCTTCTTGATACTGTCTGTTTTTATTGCCCATTAAACAATATTATTACCTCTGGTTGTGCTTGTGTCAGCTATTCTTTGAAATAACGCTGATGACATGGCAGAGAGACAACTGAAAACAGATGTAAAGTAATTACCTCAGTCAGCCAGATGTGAACTGGGTATTGTCTGGGTTTAAAAGGTGGGTTTCTGTGCACTCATTTGTGCCTGAATCTTTATATTTCTGGCTTTTTCAAATCACCTCATAAGTTGGTGTGATCAGAATACCTAACCTTAATATATATTAATGATACCAGAAGATAGAGAGGTGTTGTAGGCCTAAAGACTGATCGATGACCCCCTAGCAACCACTGGCTGCTGGTAAAAATGTTTTACTCAACAAGCTAATGAGTAGTGGCTGGATGCCTGTAAAAAGTATTGCTAAAGCCAGAACCACTCACATCTAAAACCATTAATTGACCTTCTGGAAACCACCAGTTGCTAGGGAAAAATATAGATATTCTCCAACTGGCGGCGAGTAGTTGCTGAAAGTTGCTGGCTATCACTAAGTGTAATGGGTCAAAAAAAAGTATTTGGTGCTTTAAGAAAAATAACCACACCATTGGCTGGTCACTAGCCTGTTGCTGTAGTTGTCTGTAGTGCGCGTGGAATATGACGACTTCACTGGAAACACTGGCCGAGTGCTCACTGAGTGCTAGTGAAATAGTGAAAAATGAAACTGGAAAAAGAGATCATTAACTTTCAAAGTAAAAGTTGTACCTCTTGAAACATGTTGATTTCAGCATTAAGACCCATTTTTTATTTTGAAAGAGAACATTCTGCGTTTCCAGTTTGCATTGCATTTTTTCACTAGTTTCACTATTTGGTCAATACTTGGCGAGTTTTTACAGACAAGTCGCCATTGCGGTGCTCTACTGCCAAGCAAAGAGATGACAACAAGGGTTTTGGTCTAGCACCCTTGATACTGGTCAAGGAATTCCCTGCCGATTCCCTGAGATTCCGACCAGTATCTCACAAAGACCTAAGCTATACAATCACTAACCAGCAAAATAACAACCCAAAAGCAATTAGCTAGCCTATTGAAAAATAATGCAATTGTTGAGTTAAATGTTAATTCAGCAACAGGAATCCTATTTTATATTTTACCAAAAAAAAGCACCCCGTAAAACTGAGAGATGTGCAAAAGCCAATTCAATTTTATTTGAGCAAAACCAAAATGAAGAAATCCCAGTAATAACAATGTTCAACAATGCACGCTCAAACATCCAGGTAAAGAAATCCCAAAAAGCTGATAATAACAAAGTTAATAGTAATAATAGTAATAAGAAAGCTACTATAACAGACAATTCATCAAATCCTTTGTTGACGAACTCTATGTAACAAAGTAACCAATAAATAATTGCTGAAGATGAACAAAATTGCTAAAGTTGTTAGGCTGTAATTGTGTTGTTTTTGTGGTAAAAGCTGATAAACATTAATCAGGTATGACCTTTTAGCTCGTTTTCATGCTCGTATCTAGTTTTGTCTGGTTCATTTCATTTTCAATGTCACAGCAATATTTAAAATGTGAGACAAACAAATTTCAAAAATAAAACCTTTTTTAATAAAGTGTGTTCAAAATAATTTGCTCCATGTCTTTATTCAGTGAGCACAGGCTTGAGTTCTGCTGCACATAACTGGGCTAGTGTACCTATCAAAACAGATATGTGTAGTACTGTAGTAAAGCAGACATTTCTGTATTTATTCATGCCGAGTCACACTGTCAGCGCGAAATTGAATAAGGTTATCACACTTCACAGATCTTTCTTGCATTGTGAATGCCTAGTTGTGACAGACTATGCACATCTCTAGACCTGAGGATCTTGTTTAGAAGTAGACCAATATAAATTTAACTGCACTAACAATAAGTAGCAGCGAGAGATGCAGACAAGGGCTGTGACAGTTCATTAAGATGTCCTTTCAGACTCAGTGAACACCAGTAGCCCTTGCAACGACTCCTGAATTAAATCTTGTCAGAGAAAGATTCATTTACATATTAGTGACATTTTGATTAATGACAAATCAAATGATACACCTCTCACACCTGAAGAACATATTGCCGAAAAGATCAAGCAGGAAGGTCCTATCATTAACCTAAAATGAGCACTCTGTCAAAGGAGGAAATCAAGCACTGGTTACTAAATGAAAAGTGGTGCTTTTAGACTGCAGCAAGACAAAGTCGAGGAGATAGCAAGGCTTTTTTTTTCCCTTGGTATGAGCTGCACCCTTGTGTGAACTTACCACTGAGTAGAAATCCAAAATCTCCAGGGGGAAGATGGTGAAGAGATTTTTAAGGCCACAAGAAGCATTTCAGAGCTAGTAATCAAGGTGCTAGGTTTAAGTCTGCCTGCCTTAAAAACTATGGCATCCAAGAAGTCTAAATGTCATGAACATTTATTTTCCCTAATAAGGAATAAGATAATTAATTGTTAATTGTGTTAATTTCCCACTTAATGACAGAAGTTGTCTTAGTTCAACTCAAGATTATACAACCATCGAATGTATTGCTGACATGCAAACCCCAGGATCTGTCGGATATACTGTTTGTGGTTAGAATGGTCAGAATTTCAAAATATTATACAAATATATAGAGAAAGATTCATGTATCTATTATATAAAATATATAAAAATAGACACCAAGGTTGCATGAAGAATTCTTTTCTCAAGCATTGTGAACTTGCATAGGTATTTGGGGTTTTTTTTTTAGGGGTTTTTTCTTTTCTTTTTTTTTTTAATCTTGTGTTCTCGCCTAAATGGGTTTTGTCTGGGTGCTGCTGTTTACTTTTCACAGTCCAAATACATGATTGTTTAGGTTAATTAGTGAGTCTGAATTGCCCATATAGATGTAACTCTGAATGATTGTCACTCTTGCTATGTTAGCGCTGTGATAATAGCTCACATGATGGAGGAGTGTTTTGCAGAGGATTCACACCTTGGCCTCTGTGATGGTAATGGCCATGTGGTTTTTTCTGGCTCATGTGATGACTCACAGGATTAATAGTGGACTACCTCCAAGGGGACAACCCCCACTAGGGGTTTAATACCTTGGACTCATCATCAGTTGTTTTAGAACTGAAGAGGGTTTTTGGATGAGAGGCAAGACATCTTCAGAACAATGTCCCCATACATTTTTGTCATCTACCAGATAACACAAATGCTGAATAGAGTATCTTTATCTAAATGCATATAAAGCTAGAATTTTCATTTTTGTCTAAAAACAATATCGCTATCCCCCACGGTGCATGAATGTTACAATCCACATACTCAAAACACACTCAAGTGCACTCTAACAAATGATTCAACTGTAAAAATAAATAAATAAAACAATTAAAAAAAACAAAAACAGGAATTCACACTGTCAAAGGTCATCAAAGTTTCCATTTTTAATTTTTATCCAGTTGTATTTCTTGACACAGACAAAAGGCACATGATTTAACCCTGACAGACTGGTGACCTGTCTGGACTCTACACTGCCTCTCCCTCTCTGGTTAATAGTTTAGGAGGTCCCACATGTCCATCATTATTGCTATGAATTTAGATGCCACTGAACAATCCTCTTCATTTGTTGTTAAACACTTGCCTGCTACTCATTCATCCATTTTTCTTTTGACTATGCAATGCAGTGTC
This sequence comes from Haplochromis burtoni, assembly GCF_018398535.1. Lineage (NCBI taxonomy): Eukaryota > Metazoa > Chordata > Actinopteri > Cichliformes > Cichlidae > Haplochromis > Haplochromis burtoni. Next base: position 716,474 of record NW_024582663.1, read on the forward strand.
ATGGTGGCTTGAGCAATATCCCAGCTGTCACGGGGTGATCACATTCACACTTACAACCAATTTAGAATTGCCAGTTAACCTAACATGCACATCTCTGCACTGTGGGAGGAAGCTGAAATACCCAGAGACAACCCACACAGGCACAAGGAGAACACAAAGCTGGGGGATTTGAACCTAGGACCTTCTTGCGGTTAGGTGACAGTGCTAAACGCCACTACTAGTTATATGATATATATTTCTATGCCAGTGCTAGTGTTTTACATATTTTATGGTTTTTGTGGTGACAGTACCAATATCACAGGCCACCATATAGAGTTTTTTGTTTGTTTTTGTTTTGAAGACTTTTTAATCCCAGTGAAGAGCTCTACACTGGGCATTGATTTTGGTCAGCAGCTCCCTCTTTCTTTCTCCCCCACCCTCTGTTTTTGTATGTTTGTGTGAACAGTCTCTATGCAGACTGAATCAAAACAAGATCATTTATGGAAGAAAGGATTATTGTTCGCTTTACTCCTGTAAGAAAACAGGAGGCTGAATCCCTGAATAAAATCAATCCCAAATGGTCATGAACCTGTATATACAGTGGGGCAAAAAAGTATTTAGTCAGCCACCGATTGTGCAAGTTCCCCCACTTAAAATGATGACAGAGGTCAGTAATTTGCACCAGAGGTACACTTCAACTGTGAGAGACAGAATGTGAAAAAAAAATCCATGAATCCACATGGTAGGATTTGTAAAGAATTTATTCGTAAATCAGGGTGGAAAATAAGTATTTGGTCAATAACAAAAATACAACTCAATACTTTGTAACATAACCTTTGTTGGCAATAACAGAGGTCAAACGTTTACTATAGGTCTTTACCAGGTTTGCACACACAGTAGCTGGTATTTTGGCCCATTCCTCCATGCAGATCTTCTCGAGAGCAGTGATGTTTTGGGGCTGTCGCCGAGCAACACGGACTTTCAACTCCCGCCACAGATTTTCTATGGGGTTGAGGTCTGGAGACTGGCTAGGCCACTCCAGGACTTTCAAATGCTTCTTACGGAGCCACTCCTTTGTTGCCCGGGCGGTGTGTTTTGGATCATTGTCATGTTGGAAGACCCAGCCTCGTTTCATCTTCAAAGTTCTCACTGATGGAAGGAGGTTTTGGCTCAAAATCTCACGATACATGGCCCCATTCATTCTGTCCTTAACACGGATCAGTCGTCCTGTCCCCTTGGCAGAAAAACAGCCCCATAGCATGATGTTTCCACCCCCATGCTTCACAGTAGGTATGGTGTTCTTGGGATGCAACTCAGTATTCTTCTTCCTCCAAACACGACGAGTTGAGTTTATACCAAAAAGTTCTACTTTGGTTTCATCTGACCACATGACATTCTCCCAATCCTCTGCTGTATCATCCATGTGCTCTCTGGCAAACTTCAGACGGGCCTGGACATGCACTGGCTTCAGCAGCGGAACACGTCTGGCACTGCGGGATTTGATTCCCTGCCGTTGTAGTGTGTTACTGATGGTGACCTTTGTTACTTTGGTCCCAGCTCTCTGCAGGTCATTCACCAGGTCCCCCCGTGTGGTTCTGGGATCTTTGCTCACCGTTCTCATGATCATTTTGACCCCACGGGATGAGATCTTGCGTGGAGCCCCAGATCGAGGGAGATTATCAGTGGTCTTGTATGTCTTCCATTTTCTGATGATTGCTCCCACAGTTGATTTTTTCACACCAAGCTGCTTGCCTATTGTAGATTCACTCTTCCCAGTCTGGTGCAGGTCTACAATACTTTTCCTGGTGTCCTTCGAAAGCTCTTTGGTCTTGGCCATGGCGGAGTTTGGAGTCTGACTGTTTGAGGCTGTGGACAGGTGTCTTTTATACAGATGATGAGTTCAAACAGGTGCCATTCATACAGGTAACGAGTGGGGGACAGAAAAGCTTCTTACAGAAGACGTTACAGGTCTGTGAGAGCCAGAGATTTTCCTTGTTTGAGGTGACCAAATACTTATTTTCCACCCTGAATTTACGAATAAATTCTTTACAAATCCTACCATGTGGATTCATGGATTTTTTTTTCACATTCTGTCTCTCACAGTTGAAGTGTACCTCTGGTGCAAATTACTGACCTCTGTCATCATTTTAAGTGGGGGAACTTGCACAATCGGTGGCTGACTAAATACTTTTTTGCCCCACTGTAAATGTATCCAAAACAGAGTGGATTCAAGCTGATGCTGGCGGGGAGCCTATGTTCATATCATGCTACTGTGGCCTCAGTCAGGCCCAGAGACTGGTGGGCCATGGCCTGATAACCTGTAAGGGAAAAATGTGTATTCTCTAACTGGTTAGTGAGTGGTTTCTGGAAGTTGTGTGAAATTGGTCACAAAGAGGGTGTACAACCAAAAATATCCATGTGGTTCCTTTGGTTGCTAGCAGAATGAGGCTTTCACCAATAGTTTGATATAAAAACAACCTGAATAAAATGCCAACTTATCTAGAAACACTTGCTAACTAACAATAGAGCAGTCCTGACTAGTACAGTGCTGTACATAAAGCTGCTTAAATTGACTGAGAAAATAGTGGACTGGGTAAGAGTTATGAGAGTTTATCCTTTCTCTCACAGAATGTTTTGATAACTATTTTGACAGACTTATAAAAAAAAAAACTCACCCCAAGGAGAGACAGACACAGTCTGGACCAGAGTTATTAGCTAAACAGAGTGCCAAGCATATGAAAAGTCTAAGCAATGCAATTATCTATCCAACTCATTTGTTTTGAATATTTCCAGCCTCCAACCAGCAGCAGCTGAAGCAGCAGGAGAGGTTCAGGAAGAGAAAGCTGTAGCTAATGAAGAGAGTGATGTAGGAGAGGAGTACAGCAGCCAACATGCTGCTGTGGGAGAGCAAGCAAGGGCAGAAGCAACAGTTCCACACGCACCCGTCAGCTATAGCCACAAATAGAATCCAATTCTGTCATGGTCCCAGCTGTGCATCTCCCTGATTCGTAGTGTTTCTGCTGCATTTTTCTTCTTCGTGTTCTTTGGTTTCCGTGTTTGTCCTTTCTGGGTTTGTTTATGTTTACAACTGTGGCATTTTATTTCTGCACTGCTGCCAGTTCACCTGTACACAGGTCTCAACTGCCCAAAAATCAAATTTTTTTGTCTATATAACAAAACAAAAAAAGGGGGGGGAAGAAACACATAATCGAGCACCTAGACAACAGACAGCCATCGGCAGTGCTATATATGTTTTCTTTTGCAATTAATGATCAACTCAAACCTTATAAACTTAGCACAAAAAAATGAAGGAAGTTAGGAAGTTTAGTTGATCATTTCTTTGTTACAATTCTCCTTGGCAGTAAATCTTATACCTTTGGAAAGTCTGTTTATTTCCCCTTAAACGGTGCCAGATTTTTATGGAAAATGCACTTTATGGGTTGAGCAGCAGAGTTCAGTATGTGGGTTGTCCCCATAAAGAACTCTGTCAATGCTAAACAGCTTGTACTGCTTTGACTCTTGTTTTGAATTTCATCAGGTGTCTGACTGGTGCTTAATTAGCAGCACCTGTGAGCAAGAACCCTGCTACAGTTTGAGTCTGCTCCAAGCATCCCAGATTTCACTGATATGGGTAGGACCCGTGCCAAAGGGCAACTTCAAGCTGTTCTTTTTGCAAAATCAAGTTGCAGCAATATTTGGAATGAGCCTTGAAATCATCTCCAAAATGAAGGCCATATGAGAGGCAACATCAAAGACAGGCCAATAAGTGGGCACCCACAGGGAGAAACACCACAAAAAGACCATTTCGTCAGTCTGTCAGCACACAGTCTACAGATTTGTAATCATGTTTGCTGGACAATACAGCATACGGCTCTCTACCCAGACAATCTTCAGAGCTGCCAGTAGGCCTATTATTACTGCTCTTCACCATTAGGCCGGTTTGGGCCGCTGTCACCAACATGTGCACTGGAACTTGAAGGTGTTAAGGAATGTTATGTTCCTCTATGCTGATGACTCTAGATTCTGCCTGCAGGTTATTACATATATTATTTAATATTGGATAATATGTTTGAATTTAGAATCCAGCTGTACACCAAAGATTCACCCACAAATCAAGCTCTTGCAGTGTAGGCCTATATCTGCTCCAACTATTTACTCCACTCTCCCTGAGAGGATTAAGTTCACCAGTATGGTGTAAATGCAACAAACTAAATTCAGGTTCAGCAACATTTTTCCAATACTGTTTGACCTTCTAGAAACTTTTGTTTGTTCCTGTGCTTTAGGTAGTGTAGTTGCTTCTTGCCAACACCAGCCAAGCTTCACTCCACCAGCTACCAAGCCTGCCTCTCCCATCTGTATTCCAGCAGACACCCTCCTCAACTCACTCTGTTAACAGTCCAAACCTATATTTCCCAGCCTCACTGCCAGCTACAACTAACTTTGAACCACTTCCCCACTTACCACAACTGCAACATTTAAACTGCTAAATTGAATAGATCCTTTTCCAATCTGTTCTTTTTTCAGTTGTTCTTTTGGATTGCCTCTTCAGCTCTTAACAGATTCTGTAAATCTGGCAAAGTGCAGTGCATAAAAAGAAACAATTAAAAAGACATTTATGTTAAAGTCTCATGAGTTACACATATTGCATCTCAAAGTGATGAAAAAGAATATTCAAGCTCACTACAGTCCTTATGTGTGATTTGACTATTTTCTCCTGTGATGGTCTTAAAGGCAGAATCACAATCAAGATGCCACCCTGCCTCATGTGCGTGTAAACATGGATTAACGTCACTACACTGAATGTATTAACAAATGAGGTTAATACATGATAAGCATTTAAGGAGCAGAGAAATTAGGACAAATTCAAGTGCTAAAACAAGTGGGGATTACTCATAATATTTACATTTACAACACTATATTCAAACAAAAATGCAAAACAATAAAAATATATAAATGCATAAACGGTAAATGCTAAAGCATATTTATTTCCCAGCCCCTTGTTCAGTATGTTTACAGTATTTTTAATATCAGTAATATAAAATATTATCAGTACTGACTAATTTCTATTTTAAGCATGGGCGAGAAGCCGGGTAAAAATAATGCTACAAGAGGAAGGTCCTCGAAATTGAGCTTGCAATACTTTTAACACTCAAAAGGAAAATTATAGACTTATTTACTGCTAGACCATCTGCTAAACTCTCCAACAAAGAAAGTTAGTGGCGAGTCAAAAAACGTATTAGCGCTTACAAGGCTGAGGCATTTAAAATGCATTTCAAATGAAATATCTGAATGGTTATAAAGGACCATAAATTGCACATTTTTCTCCCTGAGAACATGCATATTATTCAAAGGTAGAAAACAACATTTAAACACTGCTTGCAATGCATAAAATGGGCATCAGCTCTTTTTTTACCCTCTGACACCAACTTTGTGACTACAATCCCTGTCATTTGCCATTATGTAAAGTTAATATGCCAACACTGCACTGACCCAGATTCAAAGCAGAGTTAAATACATGCACACAGATGCGTGGAGCAGCAGGGGAATCTGTAAATGCAGAAGTCAAGGCTCAAACTGTCATATCACTGTTCTCCAGAGCCGTGTTTTCAGAGTGTCCAAAAAAGCCTGATCAAAGTAGAGCACAACCTGTGAAATTCTCAAAGCAGTCATGTTCTCTAAGGAACTCAAAACCCTTTTTTAAATACATAATGTCTGCAACAAAAAGCTGAGTTACAACGTCTTCTGATAACCTACCCCCAACTGACTGGAAGTGATCCCTCAATCAAATGAAACACTTTTCCAAAAAGTCACATTTTGTCCTTTGGATATAGTCGGTGTTAGTAGAAAGGGAAATTGTAATCTTGAGTATATCGCATTTTACCCCACTCATCAGGATCTGTTTGAGTGGCAACCCTAGAAATACAGTAAAAGAAAAGAAGCTTTAGTATAAGGTGCAGGACAGCTGGTGAATGTAAAAGTTTTGTTTTTTTATCATGAAAACACAAAAGAAGATGAGTATCATAGAAAAAAACCAATGAGTGTGTATACCTTGTAGAATGCATTATGTACTTCGTAGAGCTGAATACTTCAGTAGCTTTCAACTAATACCTAATTCTTAAAAGGATGACTAAGCACTGGTTGTGCAATTATCATTCAAATGTTCCTTTAAAGGGTTACTGGCATTTCTCCCTTCTACTGCAACTAAAACAATACATCACACAGGGTGAAGTCCATCAATACTTAAAAGAAACAAAAAAAACAAATCCTAGACTAATTGGCTTTTACTCATTAATCAATTTATTATTCTCTTCCCTAACAAACAGGAATTTGTTTTTCTCATTATTCAGTGCACCCAAATTAACTTGAACATTGGAAAACTCAACTAAAACAATTCATGTTTTATATCCAAAGTGGTTTGCCATTTACCATTGCCATTCCCCAAATGGGCTTTTTTTTTTTATCTGTTTTCATTTAATCCAAATTATGTCAAAAAAAATTTTTTTATTAGAACAAATGTCTAAAATCTGTCAGACCTTCATCACACCATATCTAAACATTCAGTCAGCTGAAGTCACGTCATTTAAAACTGTCAGGATTATCATTATTAACACTCCTCTCATTGTCACTTTTCTATGGTGAGTCTGCTGCACAAACAGGCTCAGATCCACAGTCCTAGAATGCAGCTGGCAACAGTAATATTTGTTTCCAGTGATTTGCTGCAATCTATAGGCTATGCCAACCAGATCTTTCAAGTATGAAGAGAACTGGATATGCTGCACGCAAGTACAGAACACAAGAAAGATTACAGATTCACTGGATAGACAGCTGAATGAAATCAATGACCACCACAGCAGCAACCAGACCAGCCTGTAGGTAATGAAACATAAGACAAGGCAGGCAAAGGCTAGCTTGTTTCCAGCGATTGAGCTTTCAGTTAAATATGTACATATACACATACACTAAAATACAGAGCTATATACTTAAAATCATAGATATTATTACTAGATGTATGGCAGCCCATCACAGTTTAGTTATGGTTTACTGTCTGGGATTAACTAATGACAGCAGTTTAGAATAAATAGGTCACATATAAATAAAGATTTATAATCCCACATCAGACATGAGGTTTGCCTTTGGAAGTGGAATACAGTTAAAAAGAATGAAGATGCATGCAATCTGCAACTTCTAAAAAAAAAAATCAAACCATCTAGTGGATAACTAAAACCACTTCACTGTTTGTTTGTTTTTTATTACTGTTTTTATTTTATTTTTTAAATGTTATTTGGGGAATGCTCCCTGATTTGTGTTTAATTTCAAATACTGTAGAACTTGAGCACAGCAAAACTCATTGGCCAGATGAGAAAGTGATGGGAGGAAAGAGCAAACAGGACAATGAAAGCAATAAATGTTCTTCATGGATGCTGAACATGTATGTGTGCAGGTCATGGGTCAGGTTTTCCATGGCCATCTAATATTTAATATTATTAGCATAGCCCTGTACGTTGTAGCAAAACAACATAATGGTCATTATCAGGTCAGCTTGAAAGACACATAAGTGGGCTTCTCATGATGCACATAATATACATGTCCCCTGCTACATAACTTAAACTTTAACTTAGTCTTAAAGCCTCAAGCCCCCATCTTGCTGAACAGTAATACGTTGAAATCTTTCATGGTTGAGTACTCTTCTTTGAATTTTTATTTTTTTAAAATGCTTTTAAAACATTTTGTGAGGTGTGAATGCGGGTATGAATGTGAGTGTCTCTGTGTTAGCCCTGCAACAGACTGGGTGTACACTACCTCTCACCCTAAAACAGCTGGGATTGGCTCCAGTAAAAATTGGTAACTGAAACTGTAAGGTAACTGAAATAGGGTAACTTTTGTCTAGAAAAGATTTTTTTTAAAGAATCCTTAGTCCAAAGAACCGGTTGGAGGTCAATCCAGACCACCAGTCTTGCAATACATTGATGGAAATTCTGGAACATGACATATAGCTGTGACTGGGCTCCTTAGGCCAGGGACCATACTATAGCTTACATAATGAATCATGTTGTGTTCAATTAGACAAGCAATTAGGAGGATCAACTAACTAAAAAAGTGCCTACTTAGTTCATTACAGCATGTGAAGAGGGTAAACGTTTTCTTACAGACCTCAACAGAAACTGGCTTCATTTTTGTTTTATTTTAAACCAGAGAAAAATGGCGAACGTGATCAATGTCCAGAAACAAGTTGTTTAGCCAAGGTTACTAAAGTTGACCAAAGCAAAGAATGTACATGTTCTTAATCTCATGAAAACATTCTTTTTAGTGTTTCAAAGCACCTGACTGACTGGACCAAAGATGTATCTTTTAACAGGACAACCACCCTAAACCCACACCCAAGACAGCACTAAATCAACAGGAATAGAAACTAAGTCAACTGAAACTGTCCACTGAAGTTACTGTAAAAGAAAGCTAGCCTCTTGTTTAAAAACTCACACACAGGATCACTAGCTCTTGTAAAGTTTTAAAGCAGTGAGTTAATACTGGGTAACTATGAACGACTGTAGGCAAGAGAGAAAGGAACGGCAGGAAGCACAGTACACTGAAGTATGGGAATAATTTCTGAGAAATTGGGAAAGACGCTGAAAGCTGCATTCAGCCACTGCACTGTAGGGCATTTCTGTGAAAATCGGTAAGCAGCTGCAGATTCTAAGCCTTTAACACCCCAGTTTTTGGTTTATTTATAGAAAAGATCCATCTTATCTTGACTGAGGTTGAGGTTCATTTGAAATCAACTTTTGAGGGGGGGGGGGGAGAATTATTTCCCCAGCCACTCATTCCAAGCTTCTAGGCTAAGCTATGAATGTATTGCTCCTGGTCAGCATATAGATTTTCTGTAAGAAAAGAGAAGAAAAGCAGTCACCTAACAATAGAGAAGTTAATTCACCAAGACAGAGTGCACACACACACTGTGGGGGAGGAGCTAGCAAATACTTGGGGCCCATGTTGATCCCAGATGTAGCCTGAGGTGGGGGTGTAAAAAGAATCAGAGAGAGAGAAGAGAGGCCCCAGAAGCACAGAACAACTGAGAAGATGAGGGACTTGAAAGCCCTCTAGCAAGACTTTCCACACAGCGTCGTTATTGATGATCAAAACAATAAGGTCGCATGATAGAGGATAGGGACAAAGCAGAAGGCGAGAAAGAACCTTCAAGCAACCTGAGTGTGTTGACATGGCACTGCATGGCTAGAGAAATGGCAAATGTGCAAGTAAGGATGACCCTGAATTTCTGAAATTACATACAGTTCACCAAACAACATTGTTAGTGCTCATTCATTGATGCACATGCTACATCTGCAAAACACAGCGGATTCCTACAGCGATACCTCCCTGCTGTTGAGTCCTACTGAAACTAACGTGCTTGTTCTCCTCAGAACTTCATTAATCTCTGAACAGATGAAAAAGTTATCACAATTTTGGGCAATTTCCACATGTCACTATCAAATATCTTTTCAAAAAATAGACATAAAATTTTCTGTTTTTTGAAATACAACATTATGCCAAAACAATATCATAACAGATGCAATCGATAAAAACATCTCACATGAATTATCTGCATGAATGCATTTCATTTTTACTCTTTCAAGCACTCCTCTGAAGGTGAAAGAGAGATTCAAATCACCTGGACAAATTCTGGAAAATAACTTAGGCTTTGTTGTTATTTTATACGCTCAAACAGATAGGGCCACCAGCAGACAAAAAGAAAAATGCTATTAACAATTTAATTTTGTCAGAATCAATAACTGCTTCCAAGAGACTGTGACATCTGCGGGAGGCTGGGGGAGACTCATTACAACAGTAGTGTGACACTTGGCAGCAGCGTGGCATAACACTCTAGTTCAGAACCTCTATGAGAAAAGGTGCCGTCTGTGCTGTGAAAAAATATACAGCTCTCGGGAGAACTGAACTCTGTCCACTGTCCACTCTGTTTTCCACTGATACGACTAAAATTTCATTAGAGGTTGTTTCCACTTCTTAATTAAAGTTGTTATCAAAGAACAGCTTTAATTTTGTAAAGGGAGCTCCTTGGTCTTTATGTTTTGCTGATTCAAAAGATTTCCATTATCTAACTAGCAGCTCACTGTGAAATAAGCAGACTGCATTTTCCCCAGATGCAAGTGTTCCCTTGACAAAACGCGCGATTACAAAATTTTGGGTTTATCAGTGAATTGTATAAAAACAAAACTTGCATTTGACATAACTTATATTTGGTGTTAGACCCAGCTGCTGCCACACTATCCATGGTAAGTTTATACTGTGTGGCAGCAAAGTTATGTTAGTTCTGTGTCTAATTAGTTTAATTAGTTTTTATTTTTATTTTGTTTTGACTTTTTGCTTTTCCAAGGTGAGTTTGCTCATTTCAGTTGAGTTTTTATTAATTTAAGTGTTAGTTTAAGTCTTTATTACATTTTATTATATGGAGAGCATATGTCTGAGACAAGATTTATGGAAATTAGTGCAAGTATTACAATAAAAACACAGAACCTTTGAAAGCAGTTGATCACAGTGTTGTAGATATCCAAAGTCACACACACACACACACACACACACACAC
>NW_024582663.1:727069-744633 GCF_018398535.1 Haplochromis burtoni
ACCCAACTCTCTCTATCTCGACATATTAGCAGACGAAGACAACCGTAGTGATTGATATAACTGTACCCAATGACAGCAACATCGGGAAAAAGGAACACGATAAGTACCAAAGACTGAGAGAAAAGCTCAAGAAGATGTGTAGGGTGAAGGCAACTGTGGTCCCAGTGGTAATCTAAGCACTCTGTGCATCGACCCCCAAACTGGGCGAGTGGCTCGAGCAGATCCTAGATAACTGTTTTGGGGTTTTTTCCAGATATAATTTTAGTTTATTTTTAGTCAACTACAATGACCTTGTGTGGCAGAGCTGCTGGCACGAGTGTGGGCGTGACTACCTAAATGAAGGAATATAAATGTCTCAGATATCAGTTAAACAACAAGGTATACAATGAAAAAACATCTTTAAAATACAGTATTGCCATCTTTGTTTGCTTTTGGAAGAGTGACTCATTTAAAATATAGATGATGGATTTCACTACTTTCTGTGGCCAGTTGTGCAGAAATATTATATATAACATTCCAGATTTCCCATCCTTATGCTGACTTCCCGGATCAATTCACATCAGTTAAATGAGCTAAAAAAATTGGGTTAGCTGTAGCAGAATACTTATGAAAAACCTGGTTTACCAGATGGCCACCAAAAGTTTCTCTCATTTTCTCCAATTTGACATGAAACTTAAAACCATGTTTGAAAAAGAGCTCTTGTGCAAAAAGCCCGAGGGGCTGTTACTGCTACTGAATCTATAAGCTCTATATGCTTACAGGCAGCTGGCCACAGTAAACACAGTATCTGTATGACTACAACAAAGTACATAGTTTAGTAGATCAGCACAGTGTAAAGGGAGCATCCCTGTGAAGTCCTGAACATTACATCCTGGCATTAACTTGACATTAAACACTAAAGTGATGAAATATTTACCAGTAAAATTCCCATAAGTCAGTCTTACTACTTCAAATTCTTACAATCATTAAAAAAAAAAACCTCATCATTTGTTTGAGTCTATAAAATCCGGGCAGAAAGCAGTGACAGCTGCCTGGATACCTTTCAGCCTAAGAGGATAAAATCTCAAGTTATATTTCGATTTTTAATGGAGTGCTGAATGGAATTTTAAAATAAGTGCAAAATCAAATTTTACCTTCTACCTCACTGTATTGCAATGGGACTTTAAAACAGGGGGAATGTAACAGTCTATCTAACTTGCTAATAGCTTGTCAATAATATAAACTGAAGCTTTCAATGTTATCCACTTTTGTTAAAACTGCTGCTGTATGCACCGTTTATCTGCAGACTCTATTAAACCACTGTGCAAATACAGTGTGTAGGACAATGCAAAGTAGTGTGCAAAAGTCTGCAGTCTTCCACGTTTTCCATTGCTTGATGGATTAAACTAGAATCGCACTTATTCATGTTCATAATTCAATTAATCTTGACAATATCTCTAATGCTACTGACTGAAATGCAGCTCCAAACACGACCACTATGTTTCATGCATGGCTGTAGAGACTAATGCACCTGATGCCACTGATGTTAACTTCTTGTGTGGTGACAGCCACCGTTCCACTGTGATTATTTCTGACATGGCTTCAGCGATCATTAAACAGATCAACTAAAGGGTCAGCTCATTTCTCGGGTCCTGTGTCAGATCCTTTCTCTATATTTTCCTATTTCTTCCAGATACTTTTTTCCTCTGTTGTACATTGTTTCAAGGCCTGCCACTTCTTCGTTTGTCCTCCACATGTCCATTTACCTTTTATTTCTTAAGGATATTAAACACCCTGCTGAGATATGCCAAGTTCTCTTTCGAATCACCTTAATGGCGAAAAAACATTATCTTAAATGTCAACCTGTATTATCTTTTGTTTTTTGTAGTTTGAACTAAAGAAATGCGAATAAATTATATAATTTTGTGACAGTGTGCTAGTAAAAGGTGCCTAAAGATACAATTTAAAACAGTCTTCTTGCAAAGTTGTCTGTTATGTTCAAGCACATTAGTTCATCCTTTGAACTAGGTGTCTCTTGTACGCTTGAATGTTTCATAGATCAGTATTGAGTGGCTTAACAAACAAACAAACAAACCATTCCTCTGAAAATAGTCATTGGGTGAATAAGCAGCCAATGTCCAAAGAAAAACCATGAAAGACCTTCAAAATATCTGAAGAACTATTGCTCAGGACCATTTCTTTATATTTTGCTCCTTGGAAGCAAAATATAAAGAAATGAGCGGTGGCTCAAGCCCTTTGCACAGTGCCAAATTGGCCATTGATGTGGACATGAGCATGAATAGTTATCTGTCTCTCTGTGTTAGCCCTGTGATGGACTAGTGATATGTCCCTGGTGTACCCTGCCTCTCACCCTCTGGCAGTTGGAATAAGTTTCATGGCCCACTGCAACTCAGAACCGAATAAACAAAAGAAAATAGATGGATGGTTATATGGATGTTTTTTGTTTTGTTTTTTAAAATATTATCACACTCTGATTTTGAAGCCATCCCACACCTTAAAATCTGTGAATATCTGTTCGCAGCTTACAGTGGCTGAAAAGGGCAGGATTCCTATAATTCCAAAGTGCTGTTAAAAATTTAGCTGCAACCTGGTTCTAAGATCCAAGTTTCAAAACATTAAAATTTAACAATTGTTCCCACACAAGTCAAGTCATGATGACACAAGAGATGCACATACATTGCACTTTTCATTTATTTAAATTTTATTAGCTTCTTGAGTCTCCTGATGGCTTCCAACACTTCATGAGTATTTTTTTATGGGAGGAAATGTTATTCAACCACACCCACTCACTGACCATCCTCAGTAATTGAGATTGAGTTTATTGATTTTTCTTTTTCTTTTTTTTTCTCTTTTTTGGTAATGACAGTCTTGTAAAGAATCAAGCTTGGCTGGAACACTATAAATGTTCACTCAAACGGCCCTTTTTCCCGGCATTGTAGCTGCAGTTGTGGTCTTTTGCAGAATAATAGACATGAAAAGTAAATTAAGAGAATACCCCTGTTCTTTGTGGCTGTGCCAAACTGCTGCTGACACAATATTTTCAAGTACTGCTGGATCATCTAATTTATTGTCCCCCTTGAAAAAATAAAGATCTCAGTCCTATTTTTTCCTCTATAGTCCATTGTGGAATAATGTTCTATAAAAAGTTAAGGATTAATCTAACCAATGCAACATATGCCCATGTCATATACTATTGAGTAGGCTGAAAAAGAGTTATCTGTCCCCACACACACAGACCAATAACACTGTTTCGCAGCAGCACAGTATTATGCCTTGAAAATAGAAGACAATGAATGCTTAGTGAAAATGCCTGCTGTCTGGACAGTGCAATTCTACATGAAGGCACAGCAGGATAATATAAACCCTAGTTTTAGGAGAGTTAAAATCGACACTGTGGACAAGTGTGCTACAAGAATCGATTGTTTGCTGTTGTTGCTATTGCCTCATCCCTCATCTCTTAAACACCATCAAATATTTGTGCAAGAGCTGGAGTGAAAGAGGGCTTAAGAGGAGAAGCAGTCGTGTTCCACTTAGCGGGGAACCATGGCTACCTCAAAGCTCTGCTTCGGTATAACAACAACAGGGGGTTCCATGGTAGTCAGCCAATATCACTTCCTCTCCCAGGAGACAGAGAACACAATGCACTCCTGGCTGCGATTGATTGCACAGTCACACCCATAAATTATGGCCTTTCCTTATCCCCCAGTGACAGAAACGGGATTTTATACTGTAAATGACATACACTAAATGAGCCAAAATATTTCCATGATTGCATAAAGGTGGCTGGAAAAAAACTACAATTTTTGTTATTTGGATAAGAAAAGAGTTTAATTGTCTCACAATTAGTTCAAATTTATTTTGCTCAACAATGGACAATGTTCTGATTGTGATTAGAGATGGCACGATACCACTTTTTTATGGCCGATACCGATACCGATATCTGCCGATACCGATATGAATCCGATATAGTGTTTTTTAATCAACAAAACTGTTTTTTAAAATATCTTGCTGCATTTTGCAAGTCTGCAAGTTCATACTCAAGTTTAAAACAACAACTACACTAAAGCTATTCTGTTATACCTGTATACAAAAAAAATATTTCATAGTTCAGCAATACTGATCAATCTAATAAACTTAAACCTACACCATCCTCCCTATTCTGGTATTTTAAAGAGTACTTAGCGTAAATATTAAGCAACCTAACTAATAGGGTTCCAACTCCCAGCAACAACAAAAATAAATAAATAAAAAATAGGGAACCACCCCTCACGCTTCACCTCATGATGCTTAATCGACGTAATCAACCTTAATTTGATGCAGTGTGAAAAAAAATGCACAGAAATCAATAATTTTTCAAGAAATATTAAATAGATTCAACATCTTTCTTCAACAAAATTGCAGACTGCACAGATGGTACCTTCCCAAAGTAAAAAGTACTATAGCTTACTAGGGTATATATATTAGACTTAATAGTCACTATATACAGTAATTGACTTCTATTCATTTTACATCAAATTAAAACTTTGGGTGTCAGATAATTATTTATTAAAAGCTCGACATTTTAAATGAGAATAAGAAAGAAAAGTATGTCTTAGGGCATGAACAGGGAAAAGGGGGCACAATCGGCCCCCCTGGCTAAACTTTGCTAGATCCGCCCCTGCACAGTTACCAGCCGTCAGCTACGTAGAAAAAAAAACCTCGAGTAGAAAGTAATATTAAATACATTCTAACAACAGCTGATCAAGCTTAAACGTGCTGCTGTTGTTCAGCCGCTGGTTTCCTCTTTCTGGTGCAAAGTGGACCAAAAACAAAGACGGACTCACGACAGAAAAGCTGATCAGCTGATCATTTAAGCAGTTTCACGATTGAAGTAGCAGCCGGAGAGCGAGAGGCAGTCGCTCGTTAAGCTTAACGCAGGAATGCTTTACAAACATTCAGAGATGGACTTACACACTTGCTTTACTTCTCTCGGGATAACTTTGTCGGAGATGAAATGCCGGGTTGCTAGCGAAGCTCCACATGCTATCCAGACCACCGACAGGTCCCGCATGCCACAGCCGCTCTATCACGTGATGTACTGCTCCGACGTGCTAACGTTCTGAGGTGAGTTACGGCGTGTTGCAAGTTTTGTGAGGTGCTTTCGTGATATTTAATGGATCGGATTACATTTTTTTATTTCTCTCCGATATCCGATCCAGTCATTTAGGTCAGTATCAGACCGATACCGATACGTAGTATCGGATCGGTCCATCTCTAATTGTGATTGTGTGACTTTGATTTCAAATTGTTGTTGAAAGGTTTGAGTTCTTCGAAGCAGTGGTGTATGATGTACTTATCCGCAGCAAATGTATTCCTCACATGCAACAACTCTAGTTTGAAATCCAGCAGGCCGTGCTGGTGGAGTCAAACAAACTCTAATTAAGCCAACGAAAAAGAGGTCTATCTAAAAAGAAATGTAACGATATCATTTAAAGTGTTAATTGTATTATTTCACCTCTTTATCCTGCCATCAGACGGCTCTTTCCATCGGGAAACAGAGAACGTTATATACTTCTATAATCTCTTAAAAGCCACTAGACCAGCGGTCCCCAACCTTTTTTGCGCCACGGACCGGTTTATGTCTGATAATATTTTCACCGACTGGCCTTTAAGGTGTCGCGGATAAATACAACAAAATAAAACCAGTACCGGTACCAAAAAAATCAGATTTATTCATAACACACGGGAAAAGACCCAGGGACACCGAGTTAACAATAAAAACTATAGAAAAATAACGCTAAAAACCGATAAAACCCCTTAAAACCATAAATTTCACACCTGAGCCTCAACTCTCGTGGTCCAGTACCAAACGACTCACGGACTGTTACTGGTCCGTGGCCCAGGGGTTGGGGACCACTGCACTAGACCACTTAGCCAATCATTAGACATTATCAGACTCTTCAGATATTTGCTTGTTAGATTGATGTTAGGTTTCATAATTTGGATATTCTTGTTTGCTTTGTTTATAAGGAAACATGGACCCTCTCAGCTTGAGTGCTGACAATCCTCTCACTCAAGGAATCTATCACCATGCTCCAGCTGATCTCATTGTTGTCTATTTAGCAACTTTTTTAACCAGACCTTTTTGTTGTCCTTTTCTGAAAAGGGCCAAGCTCGCAATAGACAATAGCAAAAGCATTGCGTCACTTTCAGCTAATCATTTTACTTATGCCTGTTGGCAAAATCACAGCAGACATACCTTATCTACAGCACTGCACTGCATAGCTTCTGTCCCCATACTACAAACTGCTTCTCCAAACTAGGGAGTGCCAGCATAAGCTATAGGTAATACAGTGATTAAGGGTAAGTACCTCATACAAAACTACTTCAAAGAAACTGAGCTTCCCCTTTAGGTTTTTCCAAAAGATCAATGTGATTAAAAACCCTGTAAATAAACAATGTCATGCTACTGACTAAAGCACACTTAGCATTGGTTAAAATGACAACAATTAAATATATATAAATCACAAAGGTTAAACAAATAAGCCCTGCATAAAGATAAGGTCTAAGGCAGATGGTTAGACAGTGACACACATATGCAGCATTTCCCAAAGGGCAGAGCAGAGTCTGTCCATTCTTGGCAGCGTGGAATCACAGCTCTTGCTTTGGCTGTCTCTTGTCAGTATTGTGTAAAAGACATATTTAGTGCTTATAGTTTTTCATAGCAAAATTAGTGCAGCTACACGTCTTCTCTTTGATCATACAAATCGAAGCACGGGAATCTAATTGAATCCTGAAATCATTAGCTGATTATTTGATAACTATTCTTCAGAAACTAATGTGACAGTTTTGTCAACAGTTTTCATATTTGCGCTATCATTCAGGTTATTTTACAGGCAAGACTGCCTCATTTTCCACATTTTGCCTTATTTAATTTATCCTCAATATGTGTAATACTGTTAAATGTTAAACTAAATTAAAATGTAAGCACATTTTACATAAAATTGCTTACTAGTTTTCTGGAAACATATAAACTAAATGATTAATTTGTGTATTTGAAAATAACTAATGAATTACCTGAACATATAAATAATCACTATAGGTGTAATCACTGTGACAGCTGGCAAACATAACATCTGTTGATGCCTTTGGAGGACACACATATAGTTTTTTTTCTTCCTCAAGACTTCTTTTAAAATCCAAATCATTAACACTCTAAACAAGATTCCTCTTTGATTTGAACTTCGACTGTCTCATTTGTTCCAGGCTTCCCCTTTCTAGCAAACAAAATGTGAAGATAAACATAGGAGGGAGAGACCAGCACAGCCCATCAGTGTCAGCTCAGCATGCCCCCTTGCCAATCAAAAGTTCAGATTCTAAATCGAGACACTGTGTGAACTCTAGAGGCTTCTGGGATCTCAGATCTCCAGTTACAGGAAAGGAATGAGGCAAACTACACTGGGTCACCAAGCAGGGTAATAAATGAACGCAAACACTACACACACAAACTTAGAATTTTACAAAAAAATAAATAAATAAATAAATAACCAGAAACTCAAAAATGTATAATATGCCAAACCCTCACTCGACTGTATGTTATTCCTATGTATGAGTGCTTCCGCTGAATAGAGCGCTTTAGTTTATTCCACTGTGCCATAATGTGACAATAGGGCGATTTAAGGGCATGAAAAGTCTATGCGTAAGTGAACTCGGGTGGGCTAAATAAAGAGGCTACTAAAACAGCTATTCCTCATTTAAAAAGAAACGGACTTGGCGTTAAAAGTAGGGTTTGCACTTGCAGCGTTGAGACAAAGCAAAACTGTGTAGCGTCACTTTGCCACTTCACTTCACATCCTCGACTCGGACGAAGACGGTGTTATAATAACGGAATCAAAATCAGCTTCGAGCTAATAATAAGTCTTCGGCTGCCGCAGAAAAAGAGTGATGAGCTCACAAGTAACAAAGTAACAGTCTCGGCTAAACAAAGAGGATTAAAATTATCTAAGAAATGCAACAGTGCTGTTAACAACACGGCGGGTGCATGCTTCACTGTCTCAGCGTAAAACAAGAAACGGGAGGTGTTCTAAGCAGCCCCTGAATAATTAAGCAGCTTCCAATGCAGGTGTGGGTCCGTTATTTTACTGGCAATAAAGTACCCCGGTGTCTTTTAGCTTTAGCTACTATACTAGCCTAGCAGCCTAGCATGGCTCTGCCCCACAGACAGGCTTTCAGCACTGGGTTCACTGGATAGCAGCGCTCGGGAGTGCGGTTTAGATAACGTTAGCAGAGTGGGCGACACTGAGATTTTTAGCTAACGAGAAATTTCCAGCTCAGTATATAAAAGTCTCTTGATTCTGCTATGGTAATAATGAAGCGTAAAGTATTTCGACGAGGGGTTGTAGTCAAGTGCCCCGCCAAACTGGCTAAAGCACAATGATGAATGAAAAGCCGGACCTCGCCTAAGCTAATGTTAGCAGCACGGCGGGTCAGTCAGTGCAGCAAGTGTAATGCTACCAATGTGCTAGCAGCAAAAATCTCTCAGCTGACAACTAACTACATACCTTTAACCGTTGGATATGACACCTCTTGTAGGTCCACAAACTACTCACGGCGCCTGTTCTCACTGAGTATTTCCCAAACAGAAAACGAAGGGGGTGGGGGGGCCTCCTATTCAGTAAAGCCACAGCAAAACGTGCAAATAGACTCAATCCGGACGCTTTCCTCAGTCTTGTGGTGCTGAATCTAAAAGCTACACGCTTCTGTCGGTGTCTCGGAAGTGCCTCCTCCTCCTACAGCTCCCTGCGAAATAATGACCCCTCCCAGCGCTCCAACCACAACAACGGAGTAGGCAGGTGCAGATGATGGTGCGCTACTAACGGAAAGCCTTGCAACATAGTGGACTGTGTGTGTGGTAGATTCCAGGGCTGTCAAATCAGGAGAGTCTCCGTCGTTGACGCATGCGTGCTTCCTGTGTGCGAGCGCTTCTACGGGGTGTAGGAAATCTGGGACTCTGAGAGCGGGATGGAGCTGTTGGTAATATTAAGCAAAAATATACTGTATTTGTGTTTATGACATCATCAAAATTGAAGAAATAAATATAATAATATAATAATAAATAACAAGCCTACTAAATTAGCTGTGTGGATAACGCTAGGTGTGATTTGCAGAAAGTTATGACTGATTATCTTAAACAGGATAGACACTCGATATTTTGATAGTGTGACACCAGCTTGAGAGCCAGCGCTGTGCGTGATACATAAAGAATTAATGTGTGCCTGGCAGTTATAATAGTTTTGCATGATTCACTAGATTTTTTTTAAAATTTATTTACTTCCCTTTATTTTTGTTTCAAAATCACATTTTGTTCTTTCTGGATCTTTCTGGATTGAATTAGCCTGTTTTAGTTTATTATTAATAGTTGAAAAAAACATTATTAGGAATAGGTTTTGCAATTTCCTTTTACAAAAAAAGCAAACACTTTTATCATTTACAGTAATGTAAATATCCTCATCAAATCAATATGCACCAAAGCCAAAGTTGAGACTTTCCTTATTTTTCTTAGCAAGCTACCAAGTTAATTTTTTCTTTTCACCTCTATTAACTACAGCTACAGTTTCTTTTTCACAGCTAATCTTCAGGAATTCGTTTTCCAGGAAGTTAGGAAAAGTGTGACAAGGACCCATTATGCGCAGAAGGACCCTGAAGCTGAAACAGTAATTGTATTATTTACATTACTTTTACTGCTGTGCCTTTGCTTTCTAAGAAATACTGAAGAGATGAAAATAAAAAATCTACAAGGGCTCCCATTCCTCCTGTTCACATTTATATCATTTATTGACTGAAGTCCTTTGTTTATTGTAGCAAAATTGTAACTTAAATCAAGAAATCAACAAAATCAACTGGGGGTAGGGATAGCTCAGTAGATAGAGTGGTGGCCCCATGATCGGAAGGTCGGGGGTTCGACTCTACTGAATGGTTACCCTGAGGTACCCCTGAGCAAGGTACCGTCCCTACACACTGCTCCCCGGGCACTGCATTGGTGGCTGCCCACTGCTTCACTGGGTGAATGGGTTAAATGCAGAGGGGACTTACACATTAAGAATATTCTAATAATAAAAGGTTTATTAATCTTTTCTATACGGAACACGGACCTTACCTCACCCAGTCCAAAACCCTGTAACATACTGTCATATGTACCTTCAGCCTTACTGGAACTTTTTTATATGCATTCTTTTCCCAGTCCCCTGGTTATCTGTGGTGATCGTGGCTCAAGAGTTGTCAGTTCGTCTCGTAATTGGAAGGTTGCTGGTTCGAGCCCCTGCTTGGACAGTCCCGGTCATTGTGTCTTTGGGCAAGACACTTCACCCATTGCCTTCTGGTGGTGGTCCTCGCCTCTGTCAGTGAGCCCCAGGGCAGCTGTGGCTACACTGTAGCTTGCCATCATCAGTGTGTGAATGGGTGGATGACTGAATGTAGTGTAAAGCGCTATACAAATACATTTACCATCACTCTCAGTCATTGACCTGAAAGTATTTGCATACCTTCACATGTATTTAAAATTTTGATAGTTTGTACAATTACTTTTGAGCCTCTGAAAATGGGAGACTTTCTATAAAAAATGACTGTAATACCTAAATGGTTGTCAAATTTCTGAATCATAGTTAAATGTTAAATGAAAGTTGAAAGTCTGCACTTCAGTCACTTTTGTTTTGATTTCTTGGATCTTCTTTTCCTTGAATAGATAGCAGATAAAGAAGAAATAATAAAGCAGGGAGCAAAAGTGTGAGGGCAGTCATCCATCAAAGGGCCCTGGGTTGGAGGCATTTGCCTTGGGGCATATGGTTGTCTGCACAACATGTGAACTTAACCAGCACCCCCAGCACATTTGGATTGTTTGATTTTTATTGATTTTTCCACTATGGTGGTGTACAGAAATAAAACTACAAAAATGGTGTCACTGTCCAACAAATTATTGATAAGGCATAAACCTGCACTACCAGCTAGTAGGTTTTTGGTAGGTGATCTTTGACTTTACGGCGGGAACAACCTCATGGGATGCTTTTAAATTCTATGTATGGTAAATCAGCAGAAGACAACTGAGCTTTATTTGTCAATTCATCTTTTGCCACTTTACATTGCAAGGTAAAGATTTGTCAACATCGCACAGAGAAATCCAGTATCACTTGACGATAGTGGCGAGACGTTGCAACACCCTCATCTGGGTCCTTTTCCATGTAACAGAATGGAGGAGCTATTTCTGGTTATCTGTGCTGCGCACACTGTCCCTTAGGGTGAGCCCAAATGCACTGTAAAGGAAACTCATTTCAGCCACTGCCCATAGCTCATGACCATTTGTGATATTTGGAACACAGAATAATGGGTTTAATTGTGAGCTTTGCTTTTGGGCTAAACTCCCCTACCACACTGATACCCCAAAACAGAACCTGGATTACCATAGGTGTGTTATCTGTCCACTTCACAGTCTCCAGATCCTTCTTAGCTTCACTCATAAACCCAGCTACTCTACCTGAATTCAGCCTTCCCAGTCATATGAATGCAGATCAAGCAGCAGAAATGCGCTTTCTCTGAAGGCTGGCCGGCCTCTCTCTTAGAGATAGGGTGAAGAGAACAGTCATTTGTCACTCCTCCACATTAAAATGAGCCAATTGAGGTGGTTCAGGATGCCTCCTGGGTGAGGTATTCTGGATATGTCCTACTGGGAGGAGGCCTGGGGTAGACCCAAGATATGCTGGTGAGATTACATCGGTGTAATTTTGGATAAACTGAAGGAGGTCTATGTGGAGAGGGAGGTCTGGGCTTCTCTGCTTTTGCTACCTGGCCCTGGATAAGCAAAAGAAAAAGGATGGATGGATGGATGGATGGATGGATGGATGGATGGATGGAGGATTCAAATGATAACCATTTATCTCTAAGTAGTTTCAAAGAAGCTTTGTGATTAGGTTTCAGCTTGATTGAGATGGTTGACTGTCCTTTACATATCATTTGTACAGTGTTTAACTATGTGTTATAAGCCTGCTATGTTGTAACAGTAATGCATCATACAGACTTTTCATATACCATAAAGAACAGAGATGGAAAATACACAGAAATTAATTTAAAAAAAATATCCCCAGAACTCATGACAAATGGTCCCTCTGTTCTTATTTCACTCAACTATCTAGTCATCCATTACAAACCACCAAACTACTTCAGAAATAGGCTACATTAATTAGTCATTTATCACTATGTCAGCGCACAAGACAGTCTCAGAGGAGAGAGTCACAAAGTTACATTCAAGCTTAGTCCGTTGAACTTGAGGACAATTACAGAGTCTGAAATGAGCAGGTAATCACTGAAAGCCTCAGAGAAGTTATGTCTCCCAAGGAAATTGGATTACACAGAGCTCCAGCCAATATATTAGGTGAGTAAGACACTACTGAATTAGATAGACCTTTGATGCTGTGCAGCTGTGGAAGACAAAATCTCGCTGCCGAGCATCAACAGTCTTTTAGGGAAATGACCATGTTATCGTCAACTCAAGAGTGATG
Organism: Haplochromis burtoni; assembly: GCF_018398535.1. Taxonomy (NCBI): domain Eukaryota; kingdom Metazoa; phylum Chordata; class Actinopteri; order Cichliformes; family Cichlidae; genus Haplochromis; species Haplochromis burtoni. The sequence continues at coordinate 739,597 of NW_024582663.1, forward strand.
CTAGAAAGAGAATTTTTCTAAAACTAGGGTTTGTTTGAAAAAACAAAAAGTGAATTAAGATTGCCGTGAAAATGATAATCAGTAAAGGTAATGAAAAACAAAAACATTTATTTTGGGGGACAAATGGTTATAGCCAGTTGTGTGCATTGTTTTAAGCTCCAGTATTCTTTTTCAGTCTCCCTATTTCTTTGTCGTGGGAGAAGAAAAGAGCAGGAATAGCAGTCTATTGTCTCCCATCTGCTTGTGTTTTTAGTGCATGGCAGTAATCCAGCACAACATGTTAGCAAGCTATTCCTCATTTGTCAGATAGAGGTGCGTGACTATAGGGTTTCTGTATAGTTGTCTCAGGGTGTATCCAAGCCTTTCACTATCTGCCTCACTGGCTTGAACCACCTGGTACCACACTACACTGGGAATAAATCTCTGAGTTTGAATAGTTGCTAACTACTTTATTATATTTAGCTAAAGGCAGGTAGACTAGAGCAGTTCAAGATGTTAAGCTATTTTATTCTTGTAAAGCTACACAGCTTCATGCTGAGATTTCCTCTGATTTCAGCAAATTGCTGTCTAGTCAGTGAGTGCTGCAATCTGCAATCATTCGTGTAGCATGTGTGTATACATGTGTATGTAAAATAGCAAGTGCAAACCATTGGCTTGGTTTATATAACCCCATCTGTTCAGAACTCATATTCATATTTTCCACAGTGTCCAGCTGCACACTCCTCTGTACCCAGAGGCCAGGAGCTCCGGGGATTGTCAAACTGTCTGTAATGTCTGGCTTCTATTGCTCTCTCCACATAATGAGGTCATCACTACACACAACACGCTGTACTTTGGGGCTGAATATTAAAGTTTTGAAGTCCCCTAGCTCACAAAATCCCTTGCTTTATCCTGTGAGTCAAAGAGAAAGAATTTAGGACAGGGAAGCGTGATTGGGACTGCAGTTTCTAAAAAACAACAGTGGAGGTTAATATCCCATGAGGACATTGGCTTTGGCTTACTTTTGGCTTTTCTACATTGTTATTTAAGGGTTATTCATATCACAGAATACAATAGCTGTTTCATTTTTGATTGCCAGAGTCAAGAATAGGCACTATCGACTCCATTGTTTCCACCCTTCTGGTTATCATTGTCCTCACTTGAACACAAATGTATCAGATGGTTGTGGGTATTGTTGAAGCTATGTAATCAGTGCTTTGTGTTTAGGAAGAACCACAAAGAAGAATGAATATGAGGAATGCAATACACCTTATTGATGTTGGAACAACATAATGCATAATCGATCTGAATGGTATTTCTCTCTTGCAGTAAAATAACGTATGTAGCTTTTGCACATAGAAAGATAGACGACATGAAAAAATGTACAGCACAAGTCTTACATGATATATGATATTGCAAACAAAGCTTAATTACATGTAACAACATGCAGTTGCACATCAGCAGCTCTCACTTTTCAGCTTTGTTATAAATACTTACATTTGTTGCAAAGCATTAATCTCTTAAGAAAGCGCTTTATTTTAGATCAAATTCCATTAAATACATTTCAGGAACAAGGAAAAAGGCATACGAGTACTTTGCCAAAACAATGTGAATTCTGTTACAATAGTTTATTGTCAGTGAATCATTACCATTCGAGACAGGGCGCCCATTGTACTGTACTGCACTTTACATCTTTACATCCAGTGAAATATGATCACAGCAGCAATCACCATATAATGTCTGACTCCACTGTCTCCATCCTTCTACTTTTCACTGTGTATCACGAATCACTTGGTCGGAAGTATTGTTAAAGCCATTCAACATCAATTTAAATAGATTTTACAGATTCAAATCTTATGCAATGTGGCAATCAGATATGATTTCTAAAAGGGCCTTTGCAGTGTTGTGTTGAGATTGCCTTTCAAAGGGAGAGCGTGAGAAAGATTGCATTTAAATGGGCATAATTTCAGTGCAAATATGACCACAATTATCCCTGCGGTTCCAGTTGAGGATGCTAAAAATAGATTGATTTTTTTTTGATTAAGTATCTTACTAGAAAAAAAGAAAAAGTCTTTTTTTGGCTTGGTAAATGGAGGATGGGCCTAATCTGTGATCAGATCTGTGATCTGAACGTATTCTTCATTGGGCATTTATTTTTTTTAAAAAACCCTTAAGTTTTTTAACACTTTTTTATTGCTAAATGCTCTGTTTTGTTTTGTTTTTTGCTGTTAGCTCATGTGGCATTCTTAACCATGAATTAAATATCGTTCATGATTTAATAGATGAGATGAAATGAATCTTTTAAGTTACTGTCAGACATGATTTATTATTGGATATGATCTAAAGGCTGCCTTGCATCCTTTAGCAAGTGTGTGAAGTCATTTCACAGTAAATGTGGAAATGACTGAGCTCTTTGGATCATGCGTGAGAGAAATCTTGACTGTAGCAAAACGCCATTATTTTCTTTTGCCACTGACATTACTGAATCCTCGCTTGGCTGCTGACAATGCCAAATGGACTGCACCAGAAAGCAATGTATCTATGTAATGCATTTTCCCCACTCATGCTAGTTTTGTAATATCCATTTACTGCAGGTCAAGTATGATCAAAGGCAGGATGGTTGTATAGCTTGTAAATGTGCACATATTCATCCCTAGAAGGGCCGAGACTAAAGCATTAAATAATGTCAGAGCTTTTTATCTTGCTTGCTTTACTGACCATCTCGAGCGATCCAATAAAGCCGCGGAAAGGGACTGTTTCTACTCCAGTAAAAAAAAAAGCAGTTATGTTTGTGAAATGTGCTGTAGATTATTACACACTCAGAGGGGAGGTGGCATATTTGTGATCGAGCTGCCCTTTCTACATTACCCAGCTGCTTGCTTTGTGAGCCTCTGAGGTTGTTGGGAGTGTGCTGACTAGATAAGCTTGTGGGGCATCTCCCAGAGATGCACGCCTTACAATGGGATTTAGAGTGAGAATGAAACAACATCTGCCTGTCATTTTCTCTGTCTGCGTGTTTGTGAATCTCAGACTTCCATCCCAAACACAATCCTTTTGAGAACTGAGTGGTGCCATCTGTTAGGTTTTCATACAAGACTATATTCAGATATTTTTTTTTTTTAAACAGATCGTTCAGGTGGCTCTTGAGAAAATGATTTTGCAGACAGGAACTGCAAACCGAAGCATTTAATGAGACCTGCAAAGTCTAACTTTTTCATCTGAAAGCAACCACCCTATTAAAGCTTTTCATATCTTCGGGCCAAATGTGCTGAAGAAAGGTCAATTTGTGGCACCACAGCACTTGCACGATTCCTTTGTAAGCTCCATACCGGTACACAGCCCTCAGGAGAGGCTCCAAGCTCTTTTGAATGAAAGAACGGGCTGGTAATACAAAATAAAAGTAATATGCAATGGAATATATAACAACATAACCTTTATTAAATCATAATAAGAAGTTTACTGAAGAATTCTTTTTGAATACTTGAGGCATAATACAATAATATAATAGCGAGAACAGATTGATTCAGCATGATGTCAGCAGTAGTCCTTTTCTGCCCTTTTTGTGTATAACAATTAGTTTATTGACTGAAGTAACAATTACACTGGTCAACAAGCACTTTCTCAGCACCATTTACCCACCCAACCCAGCCTGCTTAGTAGATGGATGAATTCCTCTAGAAAATAAAGCTTTGAGCTGTTGTAAAATGCCTCTTTACATTTACTATCAAACTACTGTAAACTCAAGTCTCACCATCATCTTCAGTGTAAGTATTCCCTGCGTCATCACCACATCACCTACACATGCAAATGTTTATGGCGCTGCCAATCCACCCTCGCACACACCCCTCTTACGGTATGACTCATTCCTATTTTGCCGTTTCCCCAGCTCCTTAAAAAGCTGCAAAGCTGATTTCATATGTTATCTTTTACTGGCAGAATATCTCTCCAAAAAACTGAGCATCCCTGTCAGGGGAAATGCTACAATTTGTGCTGGAAGTTATGGGTTTTCATGATGCAAGAACAATGTTAGCCTCATGCTACCTTGGGTCTTCACAACTACCCAACCTGCAGAGCATAGTGAATGAGGGAGAGAAGGTGGGCAAAAATAGGTTTCATTTTCATACTTCTCTATGCTATGCTATTACTTCTCTGAGGAAGTAATAGCAGTAATAGCATAATAACACTATGCTATTACTTCTCTGAGGAAGTAATAGCAGTAATAGCATAATAACACTATGCTATTACTTCTCTGAGGAAGTAATAGCATAGTCAAACCAGAAAAAAGCCATAACAAATGTTAGGGGGTTTTTTTTGTTTATTTGTTTGTTTTTTTAAGCAGAGGTTTAATTCCAGAGAGATTTTTTCTTCTCAGTCACAAAATTCACTCTACAATACTGCAAGTAAATGTACCAACAAGGCCTTTGGGGTGTGTTGTAATTAGTTTTCTGGCTTTTGTCCAGGAAAGGCAGCTAATTATGCTTGTGGAAGCCCTAAAATAGGAGGAAAGCCAGTATTGTCTCTGACTATTTTAATAATACACCACAGTACACAAGCACACACTTGTGTCATTTATATAAGAAAATCAGGGTGTACAAATATGACTTGCTTTAATACCACCAACCCCCAAATAATACTATAAAACATGGTACTAGAGTCCTCATACAGCATGACTGTAAATATGTTTTTAACTCTGTATTTTATTAGATAGTCACATATTACTGAAATATATATCTTTGTGACAAATTATATTTTTTAATGGCAAGAATAAAGTACCCTGCAACAGATATGGCCCCGATGTTAACATCATCAATTAAGAGACAGAAGCAGCATATTCAAATTGTGACCTTACCTTGAAAAAGGTACAAGTGTACCAAACATTGATTGGTTTTCAATTAAAAGGAAGGTCGCTCTTTAAATGACAGGAACTAACAATGAGATGAATTTACATAAGCGCCTTTACGACCTTCACAAGCACCTTAAACCTCTTGCGCAGTGTTATATGTCAAATTGCTTTCATTGGCATGTCGCTGACCTCATCAGCGATGCCACACACCTTCA
>NW_024582664.1:0-4810 GCF_018398535.1 Haplochromis burtoni
ATTGTAGCCACAGCTGCCCTGGGGCGCACTGACAGAGGCGAGGCTGCCGGACACTGGCGCCACCGGGCCCTCTGACCACCACCAGTAGGCAAACATAACACATACACATGTAAAACACTGTCAATATTTTCCATATCTACTTAAGTTTTGTCTAATTTCTTCATCCATCTCCTGTTCATGTCTTTTCAGTAATCTACAGAACTATAGCCCTCACGTCTGAAGTCATGAAGTGTTTTGAGCGGAAAGTGTCGCAGCACACCAGAAACTCTCTATCCCCCTCCCTCGACCCCTACCAGTTTGCTTACAGAGCAAATAGGTCAACCTAGGACACCATCACCCCACACAGAGGCTGAGCCATCTGGAGAACAGGAGGAGCTAAGTGAGGATGCTCTTTGTGTGCTACAGCTCAGCATCAACACCATAAGCCTATATTTATTTTGTTTCCCCTCACGTGATGAAAAGCAGAAACATGCTGTTTGATAAGACTCACTTATAATTCTGCACTGAATTCTTTTTGTTGCTCCCATCATGAGCAAAACTTGACAGAAAAAAACCATGAACAATAGCTGCTTTTACTAAAACAGAGGAGACACAAGGTTTCAGAAACAACTGAGGCAATGCACAGACTGTCAGAGTTATGAAAATGAGTCTACATACAGCAGAATTCTAGTCACTGTGGGTTATTGGATGTTGTTTATTGTAGGTCTTATCCTTGTGTTAATCAGCATATTCTGCTTTTATGGCATATTATGACCAAGAAGTCTAATAAGTGTTTTGAGAGCAACGATGCAAACAGGTCGCAATTTTGTAGTATGCACAAGAGATAGAGAAGGATTTCTTAATTTATATCTGTTATGCTGTCATCATTTCTGTTGAATTATTTTCTGTTTGAACTCCCAGAGCAAAACATTTTCTCTTCCTAAACTTAAATTGTTTAAAAATGTCTGCAAATTGCTTTAGAAATTTAAAGTAATCTGTGAAATCCCAAAAAGCTGATTCTGTTCATGTGGACAACACGTTTTTAGTGGGAGAAACATTTCATCACTCATCCTAGTGATGAGTCCTTACAGTGGAAATATATAAACATGATTCCAGCAGCAAACAGAGAAAACGAAATTAACATTTCTTCAAAAAATTATGCACTGTAACTGCAATAACACCTCACATGTCCATAGCTTCTTTTCCAGCTTTTAGTTTAGCTATTATCTTTATCTCTGTTTTCTGTGCATTGTTCTCTGCATCTCTGCAAAAACATCTTAGTCATGATGTGGTCAAAAACCTAAATGTTTTCTTCCTCTTTAGTTGAATTTCTCTCTTTCTGTTATTTTTTTCTCCTCCAAAATGAAGATGACAAATAAAAAAGCAATTTTTTTTCTATCTATTATCACATACTGATTTCATAGTTTTCTACAGACATGTTCAAATATGGTTATGGTGTGTCTACCAGGGGGTGGTCACTTTGTTCTCTATAAAAAACCAAAACTTCCCCAGTACTGTGTCTGCGTTTTTAGCATCTCCCTTTTACACACTTGAAATTAACCAGGAGGTATTGGCATCGTCTCTTTTTCCAAAAAAGGTAAAGCAATAAAGATTTTTGCTTTTAGATTTTTTTAATTTTTGCTGGTAAAAATCAAGCTGTTCAACTACTTTTTATCATTGTCTGTTTTTGTCACCTGTTGGTAATTTCCTTGATTAATATTTTTATGAAACAAAATTTCAAAGAAAGTGCAAAACCGGAATAAAAATGTGATAAACACCATCAATGAAAAGTTGAAAGCTTGTATGCTTTGCATTTCTGCATAAAAAACTGTTTGTCAAGTATTGCAAACTGATTGTTCTGTAAACTGATCAATTAATTTATAAACTAACTATTGATCTACATAAAAAGGTCTATTTGTGTTATTTCAACAGGGGATTATAACCAGAAGTAGCTGGCAACACATGTGAAGGTAAGTGAGGCATCTCGATATCATGTTAAATGTTTGTGTTGTTTCCTTAAAACATTCACTTGGTTTAATTGTTATGATTGTTATAGTTTATTGGTTAAGACACAACAGTTTTGTTTGTGAAAACCACTGTGTTGTTAAATCTGATCTGATTAGATGGCTGGCCTGTGCTGGCTGGTGATGGTGCCAGTCTTCTTCCTGTCTCCTCCAAACATTTTGGCTGCTGTAAACCAGGACTGGCTCAAGGACATTGTAGCAGCTGTCAAGAACAAGTGAGTTGACAAAAGTGGGGTTTTGGGGTTTTTATGTGTGATATTATTTCTAATCACTGCTCTTCTAATCTGCTTGTGCTATTATCGATCTGTTGAGTCACCTGAAGGCAAGACATCTCTCTATGACTTCAGCCTTTGTATTACAACTATACATGAAATAAAGTATGTGACTTTATTTTACACTGCAGTTTTTCTGTTATTTAAAGTGATTATAATGAGCTTTAAATCCTAATAAAAGATTATTATTATTATTATTATTATTATTATTATTTATTATTATTATTATTTATTAATTTGCAATAGTATGTTTTAGTTTAATAATGATATCACTATTATTATTATTAATAGTAATAGTAGTAAGTAATTGTTAATGAAAATCTATAGTAATAGTATATATAGAATACAATGTACACCTACAACAAAATTATGGGTGCTCCATGTCAAGTGTGCAGGAATACCATCTAATTATTAGACAGCAGGAACAAATAGCAAACAAGAGACATATATACAAAAATAACTTTGGAGAATAAAATAATTGCAAAGTGCTTGTAAGTAGTGCAAAGTAAGATTTGGTCTGAATACAGTCCGTGTGAGTGGCCTGAGTGATGAGGGTTACTCAGACTGTTGAGCTGGGTGGGCAGGGGTGGATTGTTAACAGTACGAACTATCCTTTGGAAGAAGCTGTTTATGAGTTTTGGATTGTGAGTGTGAGACCTGATTGACCTGAGGCCAGGGCTGGACTGAGACAAAAAAATCATCCCGGGCATTTTGACTAGACACCGGCCCACCAGGTATTATAGGTAAAGCCATGAAGCCTTTGAATGAAAACAAACGCCGTTGTAACAGTGATGTACGCTGTCTTGTTGGTATATGTATGATTTCTATACATTTTATATCAGATAAAAACTTTGGTTTTAAGATTCAGACTATTATTTTTTAAAAGCGAGACATTTTAAATGAGAATAAGAAAGAAAAGTATTTCTTTGTGCCCCCCTTTCCCTGTTAATGCCCTACATGCCCCTGGCAAAACTTTGCTAGACCCGCCCCTGCACAGTTACCAGCTGTCAGCTACTTAGAAAAAGGATCCTGGTGTTATTTGTCTCTCAGAAACAGTTCATAACTTCCCTTCAACTCATTCATGTCACCTAAAAGGTAAACCTGTTTCTCCATCACCTGTTCAGCTCTGATGATCCAGTAAGGACATCTCCTGGTTTCATCTTCATGTTTCCCTCTCACCAGATATCCAAACCGATATCATGACCAGCAGCTTTACAGCTGTGGCTCCAGCAAACATCAGCTGATACTAGAAATTAATATTAAATAAATTCTAACAACAGCTGATCAAGCTTAAACGTGCTGCTGTTGTTTAGCGCGACATCCGCTGGTTTCCTCTTTCTGGCGCAAAGTGAGCGATAAACAAACAAGAGAGCCGATCAGCTGATCATTGATCAGTTTCATGATTGAAGTAGCAACAGGAGAGGGAGGGGGGAGAATGAGAGAAGAAGAGGCAGCTGTGCAGCAAAGACACAGAATAACTCCAGCTTTGTGTCTTTTTCATTGTAGCTGAATCAAATGCCCGGTATGCCCGATGGCCAGTCCAGCTATGCCTCAGGTTTTATATAGTAGATCAATAATTGGACTTCGAGGTTGCTCAGGGTCTTTTGTTATTCATTAGAATAAAATGTACCATAAAATGAACTTGTTTTTTAATATGGAACTTTAAAAAAAAGAGAAAAAAAAAGAATTTGATGCAGAGGATTGCTTGTTATGTCTAGTGTCCCATTAGTGTCCCATAAAATACATTTTAATCATCTGTGTGAGGCATTTACGGCTCTGTTTTTTCTTTTTCCCTGGTACCCTCGAGACACTCAATGCAAAATATACTTTTACAACTCACTGACAAAGCCCAGATCATCACTGGTAGTCCAAATTTAGTGTGCAGTTTATACTTATTATATTATATTTTTGGCAGGTATGAACTAGGTGATTCCTTCAGCATGGCTTTGAACATCCCACAGAATCAAGATCCAAGCAGTCTCCAAGAAGTCCTTCAGAATGACCCAGCAGACAGCGTGAGAGGAGCCATTTCACAGGACCAAGTGTACAAAGGCACCAGGGTGGTGGCAGCGACACAGTCACAGGCACTATCACATGTTCTTCATAACATACAACCATTCATAAACAGTAGTGAGGGTAACGTTCTCGTCATCTACTCTGAAAACTCTCCAATTTCAAATGACGAAGGTATCACTTTGAACATTAGTGATATCACTAATAATTGGAGCGGTTATGCGTTTGTTTTTTCTAATGTAGCTGATGTTCCTGCTTCAGACACATCTCAGCTGACTGAATCATTTAAGCAACTTGAGATTACCAAACTTGGGCTTAACAACATATATCGTTGTTATGCACCTGGAGATGATGCTTTTCAGTGCACAAGATGCTCCTCGGGGGGAGATGTTACACCCACATGTGTTGCAAACCCAGCCCCGTCAAGTCAAGAACAAGGTACAGATGTAGAAACACCTAAACCAGGCCTTGACACTGGTCTAGGCAATGACATAGGCAATGACATAGGCAATGACATAGGCA
>NW_024582664.1:5472-18490 GCF_018398535.1 Haplochromis burtoni
CAAGCTTAGACGAGGAGGCCCACGTAGAAAAGGAAGCAAGCTTAGACGAGGAGGCCCACGTAGAAATGGAAGCAAGCTTAGACGAAGAGGTAGACGTAGAAATGGAAGCAAGCTTAGACGAAGAGGTAGACGTAGAAATGGAAGCAAGCAAGGCAGAAAACAGGGCAAAGGCAGAAGAGGAAGCAAACGCAAAGGACGCAACAAGAGTAGAAGAGGTGGTAAACGTAGAGGGAAATGGGGGATGGCATGGTTAAGGTAAAACAGGTCTGTCATAGCCTTAAACTCTGACAAGTAACCCAGTGAAGCTAGGAAGATCCTCTGAGAAACTGCATTATTTTTCCTTTTCATAGATTTAGTTGTTGTTTTTTATGCTAGCATAACTCTCATTTTTTGGCCTTTATAAACAAAATAACTTGCTTTCGAACTTGTCAGTGAGTTAATATGATCATGTCCCATGTGACCTGCTGTTTAAACCTTCAAGGAGCTGCCAGAAAATGTTGGTTTAAAAAAAAATACATTATATAAAATACATTTGAAAATAATAAAAAGAAACATGACACTAGAAATTTAAAGAATATGTCCACTTTAAGAATTTTACAACCTTTTACTGATTTAATGAGCTTTTGTGAAACATTCTTACAGATCTGTGGTAGGAGCAATCAACTTGAAACTTTTGCTTGAATCATGAATTGGAGTCACAAAACAGGGACTTTAAAGAGATTTGACTACTATTTCATTTAGTCAAAGATTAAACATTATCGAAACTTTAATGTTCTGCTCTTCCTGATTAAAGCTTGGCTTGGCATGCATTCTGGTCTCTGTGTCAATCATTTGGAAACTCCTGTGTTATGGTACTATTAGACTTGCTTTGATAAATAAAGGACTGCACAAGCTAGAACTTTCTGTATATCCTGAAACCAAATTCTCTGAACTATTACTCATGACATTTAAAGTTATGTGTTCAATGAACAGAATAGTGCATTGCATATAACATTTAGCCATTTTATACATGTTTTCTGTTAAAGCTATTTTATCAAAATATTACTCCTCAGTCACTACAGTTTGTACTGACATTACTGTTTCACTTTTTATTTCTTTTTTTAGATGGACATTGTTCAGGTGAAATAGGCCAGCTAATCAGTAAAAATGGATAGTCAGACTGCAATGTGATTCAAATGAATTGAATGTCTAAATGCTCTTGATTTAATAATTCTGCAGCATTGCATTTAAAATGCATTAAAGATTTAAATAAATAACACATTTTAAAAAACATGGGATATTTCAGGCCATTTAAAAAATGTCTATATTTTCTCTTTTTTGTCTTCTTTTTTGGTCTCTCTTGACAGTCTCTCTGTAAAGAGCTCTTATCTTCTTTTCTAACTAACTGTAGATTTGTCCCTTCTTTTGCTGACACCCTTTCTAGCTCCTTGTTGCTTTCTGAAATTCTTCTCCAATCTTTCTTCCTTTCTTTTAGACATATTGTCTGTAGTTACCAGTGTTGGGTAAGTTACTTTAAAATAGTAACTTAGTTACATTACTAGTTACTTCTCTCAAAAGTAACTCAGTTACTTCAAGTTACTCGTTACTTTCAAAGTAACTAGTTACTAGGGAAAGTAACTTTGGTTTTACTCAGAATTCTCTTGTTAATGTGTTGCTTCCATAACTTTGCCAGTCTTCTAGCTTGCTTACTTGCCACAGTGCACTGTGCCACCTACCAATAGAAAGGAAAAGATAATGTGCATATTTCCACGAGAGAAATCCCACGCCTGGACCGTCATTGACTGCTGCCATGATTCTAGCCTACGTCACAGCGTCATGTGCGCCTTTTACATCCAACACAAAAACTGCAGTCGTGGTGCTTTGATTGTACTCAGAACTCGGAAATTCTGCCTTCTGAATAGGAAGATGTAGGTAACACCAGACTGCAGATGAGCTGCATACAGGGCTGGACTGGGACAGAAAATTGGCCCGGGCATTTTGACTAGAGACCGGCCCACCATTATAGGAAAAATCATAAAGCCTTTGAATGAAAACAAACACTGTTGTGACAGTGATGTTCACTGTTCTGATGGTATATATGCATCAATCTATCAATCGTTTGTTGTAAGATTCAGATAATTATTTTTTAAAAGCGAGACATTTTAAATGAGAATAAGAAAGAAAAGTATTTCTTTGTGCCCCCCTCCCTGTTAATGCCCTACATGCCCCCCTGGCAACACTTTGCTAGACCCGCCCCTGCACAGTTACCAGCTGTCAGCTACCTAAAAAAGGATCCTGGTGTTATTTGTCTCTCAGAAACAGTTCATAACTTCAACTCATTCATGTCACCTAAAAGGTAAACCTGTTTCTCCATCACCTGTTCAGCTCTGATGATCCAGTAAGGACATCTCCTGGTTTCATCTTCATGTTTCCCTCTCACCAGATAACCAAACCATATCATGACCAGCAGCTTTACAGCTGTGGCTCCAGCAAACATCAGCTGATACTAGAAATTAATATTAAATAAATTCTAACAACAGCTGATCAAGCTTAAACGTGCTGCTGTTGTTTAGCGCGACATCCGCTGGTTTCCTCTTTCGGCGCAAAGTGAGCGATAAACAAACAAGAGAGCCGATCAGCTGATCATTGATCAGTTTCATGATTGAAGTAGAAACGGGAGAGGGAGGGGGGAGAATGAGAGAAGAAGAGGCAGCTGTGCAGCAAAGACACAGAATAACTCCAGCTTTGTGCCTTTTTCATTGTAGCTGAATTACGGGACAAACTGTTCCTTTTCACCTCAATAAGAAACGCGTAATATTTTCTCTGAATACCAGACGGGACGGTTGGCAACTCTAATAACTTATGAACAAAATAAAGTTCAACATCATTAACTTCATAGCACCACCCAGCTGTATAGAAACTCCGTCATGCTAGCTAGCACGCAGTACGGAAAAAGTCAGAATAACGAAAATAAACTCCACCTAAACTTGGTTCATATCTGACCCAGAGAGACTGCAGGTCATAACTTCTTACCTGAAGTTCAGTTCACACTTGGACCGGCGGCCGCCTCGGGTCTCTTTTCCTTCTGCGTCCCTTTCCTTCATCCACCTGCTGGCCTCCACCACTTGCTAATGTTACTGAATCTGTGGAAGCTCCGCGATAGCCACCACACGAAGTAACGAGTAACGAGCCTATCTAAATCCCAGTAACGAGTAACGCGTTCCTGATTTTGGCATAATAACTAGTTACCGTGCTCGTTACCACAATAATAACGTAGTTACTGTAACGCGTTACTTAATAACGCGTTAGTCCCAACACTGGTAGTTACTAGTTTAACTTTAGTTTGGTATATATTACATAAGCATGCCTGTTTCACCTTTTTCCCTTCTCAGTGAACATGGGCTCATATGTGCACGATTATGTTCATATGTGCATAATACTCCTATTTGTGCTTATGCACACACAAATGTAGAAATCTTTTCAAATCCACACTAATTCGCACTGTCAAAACATCTGATAAAACTCAGCATGTTGCTCCTTTTTAACATAAATCAATTGCTTCATTTTATCTGGTAAATTGGCCTTGTAACTGCAAATGATTTTTCACAATTTGTCTAGCAAAGTTTCTGATGTTCGCTTTAGGAGGCTTGGATGAAACGATACATGTCAAGCGCTGCCGTCGGAATCTGCAACTACAAGTCCCACAATGCCGTGTTGTACTGCAATTCATGTGACCACAAGAGCAAACATGGCGGAAGTAGACGCGATGAAGTCTCTGAGCAGCTTGTTAAATGGAATCGCACAGAAAGTGTATTACAACAACAGCGAGATCACAGAGGAGCTGCTGAAAAGCGAGCTCTACCCCGAGATGTCGCCAGACGAGTTCACAGCTTTGCACGACAAAATGAAAGGCCTTTTAAAGGTAATGCAACACGGCACCCTGCACTACTGATGATCCTGATGCTGAAGTGGCAGTCGAGACCAAGCAATTCTGCTCTTTTCACTAATATTCACTTCAGTTTAGGAGAAAGGGTTGCGTCTGCGTGATAGTGCATGCTTGTGCCCATGCAGAAATGCACAACACGCAAACAAACACACATCAATGAGAGGCACCGTGAGAATATCTGTTAAAACGCAACTCAGAACATTGTCCGAATGTTTCTCTCTTAAAAGAGCGGCCGAACGAAGAACTCTTCATTAACACATCTGTCAAATGAACTGTCTTTCTTTTGATGGATGAGTGTTGCCATGTTTGGACTCCCAGCATTTAAAGTCAGGACCTACTGATCCAGCTTTCTGTAGTTTCGATGCTATTTCAGTACTTTGGCCTTGGGTTGCTTCCAGTACAAGTGAAGCAATGATTGAGTCAAATGGGTTGTTTGCCTCATTGCCAGGAAGAAATTGGAAATTATTATTTTATGTACAAGGCAACATAAGGCTAACCTATGTTGGGGGTAGGGGATGTCAGCTCCTTAGTGTGTCAATGTGTGCGTGAATGGGTGAAAAAGAATAATCATAAAATAATAATTTCCAATTTGGATATGTAAAGCGCTTTGGGGTCCTTAGGGACTAGTAAAAGCGCAATATATACTAATGTGACACATTAGTATATGTGAGGGGGCAAACTCCTCAAGATGGGTGGTGACCATGGTGGACATTTAGAAGTCGGCCATCTTGGATACAACTTTTGTTTTTTCAATAGGAAGAGGGCCATGTGACACATCAAACCTATTGGTAATGTCACAAGAAAAACAATGGTGTGCTTGGTTTCAACGTAACTTGAAACCATCACTTTTGTTGCTCCAACACTCTTGGAGGGATCCATCCAATGTGGGTTAGTGTCAGACCAATAGCGGTGTTTTGTTTGTTAACTTCACCGTTCACATAAAAGTTTGCCTCATCACTGAACAAAATCTTCTGCATGAACTGAGGGTCCTGTTCCAATTTTTGTTTTGCCCATTCTGCAAATTCTGTGCGCCGATCTGGGTCATCCTCGTTGAGATGCTGCAGTAGCTGGAGTTTGTAAGGGTGCCATTTGTGAGTAGCTAATATCTGCCGAAGGGATGTTCGACTAATGCCACTCTCCAGTGACATGCGGCGAGTGCTACGCTGTGGGCTCTTGCTGAATGAAGCTAGGACAGCCACAAATGTTTCTTTATTAGTGACATTTTTCTTGCGTCCACATTTTGGCAAATCCAACACTGAACCAGTTTCACGAAACTTAGCAAGCAGTTTGCTAACTGTAGCATGGGAGATGTGTGGTCTCGTAGGGTGTCTTGCATTGAAATCTGCTGCAATGACCCGGTTACTGCGTTCACCAGATATCAACACAATTTCGATCCGCTCCTAACATGTTAACCTCTTCGACATGTCAATGGCTGTGAACAAAGAGAAACTTGTAAATAACTCATGAAAGAATAAAGTTACATTGAAACCAAGCACACCATTGTTTTTCTTGTGACATTACCAATAAGTTTGATGTGTCACATGGCCCTCTTCCTATTGAAAAAACAAAAGTTGTATCCAAGATGGCCGACTTCTTGTTATACTGACAGACAGAACCTAGAGAACAGTCTCTAGATGTGCAAAGCTGGTAGAGACAGACCCTAAAAGACTGGCAGCTGTAATTGCAGCAAAAGGTGGTTCTACAAAGTATTGACTCAGGGGGCTGAATAATTACGCACACCCCACTTTTCAGTTATTTATTTGTAAAAAATGTTTGGAATCATGTATGATTTTCGTTCCACTTCTCAAGTGTACACCACTTTGTGTTGGTCTTTCCTGTGGAATTCCAATAAAATTGATTCATGTTTGTGGCTGTAATGTGACAAAATGTGGAAAAGTTCAAGTTTGCAAGCCACTGTAACAGCCGTGATAAAATATCTCAAAAAATCTCATAAAAATGCTGTTTAAACAGACTTATTACTTATAACTTTACATGTTATTATGTCACTCTTTCTTTTTTCTTTTCCTCCTTTTCCTTCTATGTTTTTATCAATGGAGTTTTGTTTGACTAGTGTCTTTAAATACATTTAATGTTTTTACTCCATGCTAGGCAGAAATATTCCATTAAATAACAGCTTAACACATTGTTTTCAAATAAAATAGCTAAATCCTGACTGGACTGTCTTAAATTTGAAAGAATTTAAAACATGTATTATTATTTTTGTAATGTTTAAGGTAAGGGTGACAAACCATTTACTGGTTTGTAATTTTTCCACTGGTTCTTCTCTTTTGTCAATAGGGGGCAGCACTAACATGAATATCCTACTCAGTACCTACAATGCCCAAAATATTTTTTTTTTTTTGTTGTGGAGGAGTTGGGGGTTTTTTTGGAAACAAATGAAGTGCCTGTGAAATGTATTTTTCGGGGCAGATTTGCCCAAACAGGGAAAATACAAATGTCAAAAGTACAGACTGTCTGAATGTATAGAAAGACCGAATACACTGTCCAGTTAAAATGCACCCAAACTTACTTTATTCTTACTTTGGTTACATGGGGCTTCCAAATAAATGTCATGGGGAAAATACTTCTTGTTTTGGAAACAGTAAAGGTAAAAAGAAAGTACACACTCTTTAAGTTCTAATTTTATATCAAGTCATAATAAAAAATAAACCGGTCCTTAAAAAGTCTTAAAATGAAGCAAAGTATTTATTAATATTAGTAGTATTATTTAAGTATTAAAGTAAACTGCTTGCCTTTTCATAAAAGTCACCACACGACACTGCTGTAGCGATATGATTACAAGACATTAGAGCTCCAGGTTTGTGTTGAATTTCATCGTCCTCTTTTCTGCATCTCTCAGTCCATCGCCACAGCAGACATGGACCATGCCCAGCTGGAGGCCTTCCTCACAGCTAAGACCAAGAAACAAGGTGGTGGTGGCTTGAGCGCTGAACAGGCCGCTGCACTCTCTCGTTTCTGGAAGAGCCAACGAGTTCGAGTTAAGGAAAGTTTGGTGGCTCATAGCCGCTGGGAGCCCAGCCTCAGGGGCCTTTCCTGGAGAGTGGATCTCCAGGCTGCAGCCAGCAGACGGGGAACAGCTCACAGCGGCCCAGTCGCCCTGGTGGAGCTCGAGCTCGGCAGAACAGGACAAGTAAGCTATAGTTCCAGTTTCTTTTTTTTTTTTCTTTGACGCAAACTATCATTCTTAGCTTCCAAGGATGTAGTGAGGTGCTAATTTACGTTCGCCTGTTTTCATTTTTGTTAAAAATAAATGTGCCACCATAATTAAAACTATAAAGTATCCTAAATGACTTTTCTAATAGTACAATCCCATTATCTCCAAAAGTTAATTCTGTTCATCTGGACAAAGCGTTTTCAGTGGGAGAAACGTTTCGTCACTCATCCAAGGGACTTCTTCAGTCTCAGCTGACTGCAGGTTTCCCCAACCTTATAAACAAATTCTCATGACCACTGATCAAAGCCCACTGATCAATGGCCATGAGTACCATTTACAGAGAGTTGGAGAATGGCTGCAATCACAGCATTGTAAGATGGTGAAAGATGTATCCCTAGTGGGCTGGTTTCATGCATCAAGACATACAATCACATTAGAAAGACCAAAACTTTTATATATGCCGATTAATTATGCTTCAGGATTTGAGTTTGTGGATGTTTGACAGTATTTTCTCAAAGCAGAGCTGGAGTACAAATGATCATATTTTGAAAATGACATTAGCTCAAGGGGAAAAGTGAGGGCTATAATATGTTACAAAGGACTGAAACACTATTAAGATACCTTTAGTAGCCTGAAATCATTAGAGATATAAATATAGGTATACTGAGTCTCAGACGCCACACAGAAAGACTCTAGACTGGATTCAAACCCAGGAACTTCTTGTCGTGGGGTATGGTACTAACCACCGCACCGCTTCTTTACTGCAGCACTCCACACATTTATGAGTTTATTGCTAGCAGTTCAAATGGACATGTAAGCGCATTTACACATCATAAAGCCAGAGGAGAGTCATGAATTGTTTTGGCCTTTCGATATGGGTGGGACGTAACTATACTCTGTCCAGTAGAGTTTGACAGCAATAGCTTTGTCATTTACTGTTATGCAACATCAACTCTAAGTACCCATTTATGATTTGACTGATATCCATTCCATAACTGGTTCTGTAACCTTTGGGGTGAAACGGAGAGGCCATTATGGAACTAACCTCATGGTGGTGTCATTCTGTCTAATTAACTACGGCTGAAAGAGCAGGTTTCAGTGTGGCCGTACTTTAGTGAGCCTCAGTCCCATGAGAGGTTTAAATTTACTCTGTGCCCTGAACAGTTTTAGAGCTGAAAAAAAGTTCTGTAAAATTGGTAATATTAGCTTACTTTTGTAGTGTATTCAAATGTATATTCAGATTTAGGAGAAGGAGCATTGCCTTCTTTAAATTTTGGATCACTGTTGGATATTTGCTTTTTAAACAATTCAATATTGTAATAATAGAAAAAAAATCCCCAAATCTATACTGCCACAGGCACTTCTACCTCTACATAAAGAGACTGTAAAGAATTTAAAAGTTGGATCATGTCTATGGCTTTGATTTTTTTGCCTCTGATTGGTTTAAGCTGTTGTTGCTTTGTGAAGAAATCCATTTGTCAGTAAAAGTCATAGGAAATCACATTTACGTTGCTATGAGCCCACATGACCATAGCAACGTGTGTGTGTGTAATCAGCAATGTCCAGACTACCAGGATTTCTGGTCCTCTGAGTTTCTGCAACATATACATTATATACTGCATGTATATAATGAAGTATATACATGCAGCTGCATTTTTACGTGCAGCTATGATTCTTCTACCTGCAAGAACTATTACTGTTTTATCATGAAGTACCCTTGTAGTTCTAGTTCTTGTCACATTTGGAACCAAACTAGGTATGCTATATGTCCTCATGGATGTACAGACTGCAGTCAAATAATTGCTTTAGCACCATACAAAGCTGATATTAATTTGTAGAGTTGATGCTGGTGTCATTTCCTATGACTTGCTGTCTGATTTAGAATGCATAATGACCTGACAGGAAGTGGCTCAGTCAACCATGGTGTAAATGCCAAAGCCTGCATGACTGTTTTTCATGTATTTTGGATACAGAATGAAACATAGTTTAAGATGACTTAATGTGCTGTACCGCTGAGCAGCTGCTGACACTGAGGAGTCTATTCTTTTTGGTGTATTTTTTTCTGCAGGTTCCTAAGCTCAGAGAAAGCAGATCGGCAGACCAGAGCAGCACATACTCTCAATGTGCACAATGCCACTGAACTACTGTTCAGCAGTATTATTGCACCATTCAAGTCAATTTAAATGTAGCTAATAAAAGCTCAAAGGCTGAGGAAGAAGGTGGAGGAGACTGGTAACTGGTGAAATGAATTGCTAAGGTGTCTTTCAAGTCTTGAATCCCAGAAAAGGCCTAATGATAGGATGCCCATCATCACTGCAGAATCCCCTGTTTTTCTTCAGCTTCACACTAGGAATTAAACCAAAGTTTTTCTATTTTTATCCGCAATCACTGAATGATGTGCAGGGAATATTATATTGCTTCCTTCAGTAATTATTTATTGATTAAGAAGTAGACTGAATCATTGTTTTGGAAAATAATATTTAAATTCTTTTTGGAAATATCGTTAGTTGCTGACCCATTATGTTCAATCCGTTCACCGGCCTCTAACACCTCTGTTCTTTTGTCTTTCTCAGGACTCAGAGTTTGTGTGTCTGGAGTTTGATGAAACCAAAGTCAATCAAGTGTTGAAGAAGATGGCTGACATCCAGGAGAGCATCGACAGAATTGTTCACACTACCTGAAAGTACTTCCTGAAAGTTTATCTCAAACAGCAGAGACAGAAAGATAACTGTGACTAAGAGTGCTATGTTGAGGCAAAGTTTTTCCACTTGCTCACAGATTTATCAGAAATGAAAGTGGTGTGTACGTGTACAGATATACACACCACTATCAATTCTAGTAGATAATACTTGTGGTTGTCCTCTGAGAATAAGTGGTCATTAAAGAAGAACTATTCCTCTTTTTGCAATATAGTTTGCAAAGCTTTGGGATTCTGGGATTATGAGAAATAAGAAATGCGATGAAACTAAAGTGAACAAAAGCAATGTATTACAATATAATTGTAGATATTGTAAAACTAAATAAGAAGTATCCCACGTGTAATTGTTTTTTTATTATTATTAAAAGGGACAGAAAGATTAAGTTGTTTGTTTGTTTTTTTTGTTTGTTTTTACTATTAATATTTTTTTAATCTCTATCTCCTTCAGCATCACCTTCATGGCCATGGTGTTGGATAAAACTGTGTTTAAACTACATATGAAGTAATAATTGGAAACTCTTTCAACTATCTACAGCCTGACAAAACTAAATCAGAAATGTGCAAATTTCATTAGCCAGATTCAGGTATCAAATTAGGGTATTATTACATTCAGTTGTTTGTATGAACATGCTAACTGTATCTGGTAGCAAGGAGCATATTTCCCAAACAGTAATTAGCTAAAAAAAAATCACAACTAATGCTAATCGTGACATCTTCAGTTAAAATGACTAAAGTAGAGTTTTAATTCATGTAAAATAAATTACATGGGGTGTATCCTACCAGTGACCGGACAAAGCTGGACTGAAAGACAGCACAGAGGCACTAATCATGGCAGCACAGGAACAAGCTCTGAGCACAAGATCAATAGAGGCTGGGGTCTATCACACCAGGCAAGACCCCAGGTGCAGGCTGTGTAAAGATGCACGTGAGACAATCCAGCACATAACAGCAGGGTGCAAGATGCTAGCAGGCAAGGCATACATGGAACGCCATAATCTAGTGGGCGGCATAGTGTACAGGAACATCTGTGGGACTTCCAGGTACAGACGGACAAAAATGGTGGTGGGTAACCAACTGGACGTAGTAGTGGTAGACAAGCAAAGGAAGACGGCCGTAGTGATGGATGTAGCGATACCGAACGACAGCAACATCAGGAAGAAGGAACATGAGAAGCTGGAGAAGTACCAGGGTCTCAGAGAAGATATGGAAGGTGAAGATAACAGTGGTCCCAGTGGTAATCGGAGCACTAGGTGCAGTGACCCCTGAGCTCCCAGGCCTCTGGTAGAGGACCCAAGCTTGAAGAACAAAGACTAATATATATATATATATACACACACACACACAAACACGGATAGTAATCAGACTCTTATCATATGATGTTAGATAAGCACAGAACAGTCCAAAGGTAAAGGAGGAAGTCTATGTTACACAGATAAGCACTGCACAATTTATTTATTTTTTTCCTCAAGCAAATAAAAGAAGTTTAGGTTACTTTAAGGCAGTGGTAATAAACTTCAGCCCCGTACATTCTTGGTGTTTCATTAACTCTTAAGAGGGAAAAAAACCTTCAGAATGTCAGTGCTTGATTTCCAGTGGCACATCAAAACTGTAATACAATAATACAAATCTTAATGCAGGGATAAGGAGAAAAGACTGTTCGTTTCATTTGGTGTGTTTAAAATAACAACGTCATGCTGCAATTCAACCTTTGGTACAGTACTTAATATAGTTTTATACATATTTAAATGTAAACCTGGAGACCTTACATCTTCAAAGATGGTTAATGCATGTAACATTAAATCATTATACTTCTCTGATGTCTTTTGACCTTTCATTTAGTCCTAAACAGTGTTCTTGACATTATACTAATGTTGCTGCTGCAACTCATGTAGTTCTGTAGGATGGATCTGAGACAGCATAAAAGAAGTCTTAACTTGATTCTTCATCTTGCATCAGTCCTTAATCTTCAGATGTAATTATTGTGTTTTTAACTGCAGTAACACCAAAAAGCTAGCATTCACATTTTCACAGCAACCATCTCTAGACAATCCATAGTTTGGAGAAAGGCTAGTAAGACTACTAAAAGTCCAACTTAGTATGTTTAAAACAAACAAAGAAAAAACATGAAGTGGCCTGGAGAATGATTTTTACCAAGTGGTTATTATCCTGATAATAAATGTGAACTGGTGAAATAGTCTGGTTTTTTGACTGACATGACATTATAACAGTATAAAGTAGCTTTAAAGCAATTCATACTGTATATAGTATTTTGGAAGATTCTTTCAAAAATGTCTCGAGGATCCCTAAACCAAAGATAGAGATGGCCAAAACAAAGATTTTTTTTTTATATATATATATGTATGTATGTATGTATGTATGTATGTATGTATGTGTGTGTGTGTGTGTGTGTGTCTGTTTTGCCAGACTTGGGCTCAGAACAGCAACCAACAACCAGTGGTGAATCAAATTTTTTGTCGAGGGTAAGCACGGCCTAAACTTGTTTGATTTTTGATTTGCATACGCTTTTGTTTCCATCCACATTTCCCAAATGCAAATTTCTCTCATATTCCCGGCTCTGAAACATTTTAAGTACTAACTGAACTGCCGGATAGTCTGTTGAGCCCGAAGCCTCTATCCAGCCTCTTGAGCGCGCTCTTGAAATTAGGGAGGAGTCACTACCCGCAACACACAGGAAGGACGGACGCTTCTAGTATTAGCCTTGTTCAGGATGGTACAAAGGAGATATTTGCGAGGTTTGATCATCTCTGATAATTTACGAAGCGTCCGATTCGCACATTTTAAAGGGGATTCTGGACCGCCGAGATGTCTAAAACGCGTTCCCTCCGCAGGATGAGGAAGGTGCAGGTGCCGAAGTAGTAGCCTGACGATCAGAGCTATAGATAGAGCGAATCTGAAAGGTATGTGTGTTACTCATTTAAATAGCTGCCAGAAATTTCCAGTCTTATGCGACATGAGAGGACAGCTGTGCGCTCTTCAAGTGAATGTCTGCCGTCTAAAAGTAGGAATTAAAATAAAAGTGTCGTGAACTTTTCTTTTTGTTTTCTTTTGGTTTGTGCATTTTTGTTTTTTTTGAGCAGTGATCCTATAAAACATAGGTGGACAGATGTGTTTAAAAATTTGCACATTATGGTCATTCTCAACAGATCACAAGTTCTACAGGGAGTGCAGAATTATTAGGCAAGTTGTATTTTTGAGGAAT
>NW_024582664.1:19853-28436 GCF_018398535.1 Haplochromis burtoni
TTTCGAGCCTATACAGCTTGGAGTAAGACAACATGCATGAAGAGGATGATGTGGACAAAATACTCATTTGCCTAATAATTCTGCACTCCCTGTAATTAAGATAATTGCATTTAATTGTTTTTAACACAAAACCAGGAGACGGCAAGGTGGTGTCAGGGAAAAATTTAGCTTGGCAGGGTCAGATGGTAGTCTGAAATGAAGGCAGATATAAGGATTAAGTTGAAGAAAGAAGAATATTGCGCAGAGTTCAGGGAAGACTTGAAACAGGCTCTGGGTGATAGGGAAAAGTTACCTGATGACTGGGAAAGTACAGCTGAATTAGCAGCTAAGAAGGTATTTATCCTTTGGACAGAGGAAAGAGCACAAACAGACTTAGTAGCGGAATGAAGTACAGGGAAGTATTTAAAGGAAGAGTTTAGCAACAAAAAAGTGGGATCGTCAGGAAAACTATGTAAGTGGAAAGGTTATTGGGACGCTAGGCACACAGCAAAGGGAGAGGTGGTAAAGGAGAAGACTCATACTGACTTCGATGTGAGACTGAATACTAATGAAGAAGAAACGGACTATTATTGATTTTTTTTTAGACAGCGAGATCGGGCTGGGAAGGATGTGCAACAGGTTGGGGTGTTCCAAAAAGTTGATTCTGTTCATCTTGACGTAGCGTTTTCAGTGGGAGAAGTGTTTCATCACTCATTTCCTGATGATTGTTTTCCTCGCCTGTATGAATGAGAATGTACCAAGACAGGTTAAAGTGATTAAGGACAGGAATGGAAATGTGCTAACAAGTAAAGCAAGTGTACTGAGAAGATGAAAGGAGTAATTTGAGGAGTTCCTGAATCAAGAAAATTAGAAAGGGTGATGTGCAGAGCTGTAGCAACTTCAGAACCAAACCATGAAACTAAAGGAAGTTGTTAAGGAGAGAGTTGATGATCAATGAGCAGCCGTATGGTTTCCCCTTTTGTTTGCTATGGTGATGGACAGACTAGACGTCCTAAAGCCATCTACAGACTACCGTCTGATGCTGCCAAGCTACAATTTTTGTAGCAGATGAGGTCAGACATCGTAGACTCCGTAGACTGTGATGTTTACACTGCGATCTGTAGTGAGAGTAGAGAGCTGTCAGAGGTTAGGTTGGAGAAGTTGAGCTGGAAAAATGAAGCCACTAGAAGCAAGACAGAATACAAGTACCTGAATGAGATGGAAACAGGTCTGACAAGGAAGTTGTAAGGAGTAGAGCAAGTGAAGATTGATGAGGGTCAGCCATCCAAAGATCAGGACAATATTAGAAATCAATATATCAGAGGGACAGCTCAGGCCAGGCATTTGAGACAAAGTTAGAGAGGCAAGTTTGACATGTACAGTGGCGTGATAGTGGATATATTGAATAAGGGACGTTAAATATGGAGCTGCAAGGCAGGAGAAAAGGAGAGAGACCACAGAGAGCATTCATGGATGTACTGAAAGAGGACATACAGAGGACTGGTGCGGCAGAGCAGGATGCTATGAATAGGGTGAAATGGAGGCAGATGTTCCAGTAAAGGGAGTTGAATTAAATATTTCCACAAGCTTTGTTAAAAATAGCACAGATGTGTCACTTATACTTTTAAAAGTAAAAGTTTAGCAAAATAAACAGCATTACAGTAAGATGAATGATTCGAATTTTTAAAGAGTCTCTTATCTTGTCCAGTTTAACGTTTGTTTATTTGTTTATTTTCAAATAAAGGCCTTTTATATATTTTATTAAAATGATCTGAAGATAGGAGCATATTGATTGCAGCCTATAATTAGTGAAATGAGGAATGCTTTCATTTTGCTCTTTGCCTATTGGTTGAGAAGCTTGTATTTAAATAATACATAAATAAAATAGGTACTGTTGCAGCACTAAATATTGCACAATGAAAGTGGGAAGAGCAAAAAGGTTAGAAGGGGCCCAATGCTCCACACCTCTACAAGAGATTAGTGAGGAGGAATGATCAGGAAAGAATAATGAGTTTTCGCATCTTTATAGACCGGACCAGCAACAAAACAGCATTTTAAGCCTAAACACCAGGAAAAAGGACTATTTTCAAATTGTTCCAATAGCTTGCAATTTATTTATTTTTACCAGTATTAAAGTAATAACATCATTATCAATCAAATTAGTAAGATCGATCTGGATTTTCACCATAATCATCAAATAAGTTTATCTTACTTGAAGGAGTTTGTGAATAATTAAGCTCACACGTGAACATACCCGACAGGTTGCACCCTCATTATTAGCTGTAAGCTGTAAATCAGGTTTGACTTCAAATGAACTTTAACAGACTGTGCGTTGGGTGTTTTGTTTTTTTGTTTGTTTGTGTTTTCCCAGTGTGATGAGCGTACACAGATGCATGCAGGTTTATTTACTACTTGAGTCTCTTATTAAAAACTCACGCACTGAGATAACCATAAACATTGACTGTTAGATCAGTTGTCTGAGTAATACATGTATATCCATATATAAGCTTTGTAAAAGTTGAAAAACACAACCTACCAAATATATACTGTAGGTGTACTACTACCAGAGAAACAGTGACATCAAGTGGTACATATGTAAATTTTATTTATGAGCAGGCAGTACACAGATTGGTGTCATGTGCCCTGCTGAATTGAAAATGTGTGACTCCTGTCTGTCAAGATGAGCGGAAAAATGTTCGCAGGCCATTCCTCGAGGATTAGGAATGAAAATGGAGCTTTGTGTGCAGCCAGTCACAGTTCTAAAACAAAGCCAGGGGAAATTAAGCTTGCCACTGGCCTGCTGTCACAGATTCGTTCAGTTTTACTCCTGTTCGCGCCTTCAGGCTCAACTTAATAGTCTCCATGTTTCCAAGTGCTCCTTTGTATCCTGGCTTTGTTGTAAGTTTGCCTGTAATGCAATGACACTGCAGATGTTTTTTTCTCTCTATCTTTTTGAAAACAGAATATCTTTTCTCATGTCTAGATGCAGAGGGGAGGCAGCGTGGCTCTATGTCGCCATAAAATAAAGGCTTTCTGCTACATGATGATGCTTAACGTCTTCATCTGTGTCGTGATAAGCGTGTCATGGAACCTTGGACACAAGAGAAGTGGCCATCACAAAGTTCACATCCCATCCAAGAGGTTTTGGAGTAAACACATACTGAATGAAACCTTCTGGAACAAGGAGCAGCAACGCTTGGATTTCATTTACAACCCCAACTTTAACTCTGTATTCTCCAGCACGTCACGCAACACACTGCCAGATTGGCTCAATGACACTGGACCTCTGGACCCGTGTGAACCGGACTACAGAGTGCCCAGGCAAATCTTTGACTACAACTCCCTACCAAAGCAATTCCAGGACTTTCTTTTGTACATGCGTTGTAGGACATACCCTATGTTAATAAATCAGCCCCATGTTTGTAGTGAAAAACCTTTCCTACTGCTGGTTGTCAAGTCTTTGATCTCTCATTTTGAAAGGCGGCAGACCATTCGTGAAACTTGGGGACAAGCAGGAGTCTTAGCCAACCAGACTGTGGTAACAGTGTTCCTGCTAGGCAACGTCTTGTCGTCAGACCACTTCCCAGACTTGCAGGAGTTACTGAGTCATGAGGCAAAGCTTCACAAAGACATACTTCAATGGGACTACAGAGACAGCTTCTTAAACCTAACTCTGAAAGAGGTCCTCTTTCTGGAGTGGTTTACCAAACACTGTCCTCAAGCTCGATTTGTTCTTAAGGGCGATGACGACGTCTTTGTGAACACCTTAAGAATTGTTAACTATCTGGAAGGCCTGCCAGAGGGTGAGTCCAAGGATTTGTTCATAGGCGATGTTATAATAAATGCTGGGCCACACAGAGACAAGAAACTTAAATACTTTATCCCAGAGAGTGTGTTTGTGGGAAACTATCCTCCCTATGCTGGCGGTGGAGGATATCTGTACTCTGGGGAGTTGGCGGTACGCCTACACAATGTATCTCAGCAAGTAGTGCTGTTTCCCATTGATGATGTATACACTGGGATGTGTCTCAAGAAGCTGGGTCTTGTTCCTGAGAAGCACAATGGCTTCAAGACATTTGACATTGAAAAGAAGTATAAAGACAATCCTTGTATCCACAGGAACTTGATGCTGGTTCACAGCCGAACTCCACAGGAGATGTTAACAATTTGGCCCTTCATTGTCCAACCCGAGCTGGACTGCCAGTGAAAGCTTTATTAATGGCTGTTTGCAATACTGAGTTTGTCAGTCATTTTCAATCCTTCCATTCTATATTTTTCAAATCAAAGTTCAACAGGGTTGCTACTTTTTATTTACAGGATATGTGTTGCATTTTACTGTTTAATTTTATATGGAGCATTTTTTTTTCTGAATCTGTAGTGTTCTCTGTGAGTCATGTTGAAAGAGACATTTGATTCTCATCTGATGCATTTTTAAAATTTGAGTCATTCAGTATGTTTAAAAACACAATAAACGCTTTGAGAACTAACATGAAGTAAAAATGAACATCCTGAAAATGAATGATGTTAGTACATTTTCCTGATTTAAAAAAAATGCATAACTATATGTTGATTTATACAGTAGGCCTACTGATATCAGCACCTGCCTACAAGGTTGAAAAGTGAATTGCATTAGTAATAATATATAAAACCATTTCTGTTCATTTAATGACATGTATGTCTGTTCCATTCACAGATGACTCTTTGTGAAGCTTTGCCCCCAACATTTTTTTAATCATTAAAACATTCCAGTGTCTCTGAATTTTGTATGCTTCCTATAGGCTCTGGGCACATACACAAAAGGAGCTATTTGATGTGCCACAAAAAATGTATCAGATGAGAATCAAATGTATCTTTCAACATGAGTGACAGAGAACACTACAGATTCAGAAAAAAATGCTGCATATAATATAAACAGTAAAATGCAACACATATGCTGTAAATAAAATACAAGAGTAATGTGCTGTTTTGTCACTGATCCAGGTGACTTGTTTTAGCTTGAGTTATATTTATTTTACCGCTCTGTGTGCTCTTGGTGTTGCTCTTTATTTCTAACACAACTTCTAACAGCTTTGTATTTGAACTCTGAAACTTTGATACATTTAATCAGTAAATGTTACTCAGTGTGTTCAGGTCTGATACTCTTCTGTAGCCTAATAAAGAAGACATTTAGTTTGTAGTCAGATGAAAGTGAAATAAATGTTATTGATTGGAAATTATTGACCATAAATCATCTACAAATGCAACAATTCAATTTTCTAATCTATGTTTTATTAGCTGCATTAAAACAATGTTAAAGAGACTTGGCAAACAGACCAAACTTTTATACAGTTTTTGCAATTGAATACATGCATTACACACGACACACCGTTTGCACTGCTGTAATTTCACAACTGGGCTTCATTTAGTGATGTGAGTAAAGTGAGGTTAAACAGATTACATATACAGATACCATCAGCAGAGAATCTATAAAAGACAAGAAACATTCTTTAAATAAAAGTATTATTGATCATGTGATGCTTCCCACCAAATTTAAACTGAAATTCAGAATAAGTTATGCGGTAAGTATATGTTACCATGGTGATTTATGCAGGCAAAAAGAAAGTCACCTTCATAACAAAGAACACTCTTACTATAAGCTCAACATAGCTCACTACTTTGTTGATATTTGTTGTTTAATGGATGTGTTTGCTGGTAAACAGTCCAGCTGTTATTTCTGTTTTCATCCCACTTTGGAATCCCACTATTTGGTCAAATCCCAATCTTCACCACTTGCAAATAAAATGAACAAAAGCAGGTAACTCAATAAGGTAATAGAGCTTAAGCATCTAACTGTGGCTGAACATTTGCACAATGTGTATAAAATTTAGACCTACATTTTTAGATTTGCAGATGGTGCTACATTTAGTAGATGAAATAATAGATCAGACATTGTCTGAATATCACTGCTATTACTCCAATATAACAGCCGTGCCACAAAAAAAAAAGAACCAAAAAAACATGATTATCATGTGCATGTTTGCTTTTACATTTTCTTCTTAATATACATTTTCACATCTGAAGGCTCTTATAATTCAAAGCATCATAAAAACATGGATAGAAGCATCAGGGAAAATATAAGCAGGAGTCTTATTTTTAATATCACTGCATTTTAAATGAATTGCTTTTCAGCCTTAACTGACGTGACTAAGTTAAAGAAATGAAATAAAACTTAAAGTGATCCGACACTGGGTGTTGCTGTGAATTTGGGTTTATCTGACAGAAACATGACACATATTTTCACAGACTTCCATAATTCAATTTATGAAATATTATTTTGACTGTTTTTCTTGCTTATTTGTATGTGTGTATTTGAATAAGCAGTAAAGTGAGTTTGGCTCATATGCAACAATTTTCCATGGTTGACTGAATAAGGATTAAGTTTTGTTGACATTGTTTTAGCCATTACCCCCACCCATCTGCTCCTCACTCTCAATAAATGAAAACTGTCTCTTGTTATTGTGTGTTGTTGTGGTAAATTTTAAACTAATCTGTATTTGAATGTCCAACAATAAAGTGTTCTAATCTCATAAATTACAACATGTGATTTTTGGTATTATTTTTTTTCCTGGAAAAAATGTAAAGAAATAGTTTATGAAACTCAAACACAGCAAATATCTGTAGCAGATAAAACCTAAACCCCTAAATAAAATAAGTGCAGTGTCTTCAGCTTTGTCTTTAAAGCAGAAAGCACCAGCCCAATAATAAATATTACAGTGCCCTCTGCTGGATAAAATGGATATTACTAGCCAGTAAAAGGAAACTTAATCAACTAACTGATGCAATTCACCTGCAGAGACAGGAAAGGAAATAGCCGTTGAACTGAATCTGAGAGGATCAGATTGACTTTGTTGCTTCCCAAATTTCAGTAATTTAACTGCATACGAAAATGAAACAAACAGCCGTCATAAACTTCAAGTGTGTGCTGCTCATATTTTTGTTGACATTTGACTGTAATGCACAGGTAAGTTATTGTGCCTCCCTGATAACCTCTTTTGGATTTGTGTTAACAGTTTAATTGTGTATTTCTTTCTGTCTTTAGGTGAATGAAGAAGATACTGAGCAGCCTCCAGGTGAGTCTGCAAATGTTTAACTTGGGATTTTCTATGTTTATATGTTATTTTGTAAGTCTAAATGTTTCAGCCTGTGCTAACAAACTGATTTTAGTTTCATAAAACCTGATCACCAACGCACATGCAAACTTTCTTATGAAATATGACCATTATATTTGAGCTAATTGGATTCTAAATAAACTGTACCTCATTTTGGTAGTTTGACATCGCCCATATGGATTAATGGGAGAGCCTTCCTTATACAGGTTAATATTTGATTGTTTTTATTCAGTGTGAAAGTGAATGATGTTAGTATATTTTCCTGATTTTAAAATATGCATAACTATATTATATACAGTACTGAAATCAGCACCTGCCAACTAGGTTGAAAAGTGAATTGCATTAGTAATAATATATAAAACCATTTCTGTTCATTTAATGACATGTCTGTCTGTTCGGTTCACAGAAGACTCTGGAGCTGAAAACACTTTCTTTGCCTTGCGGAGTTGTCACCGGTTGCTATACAGTGACAGTGGTGAGTTTTTCTCCCCGGACTACCTATGCTCCAATCCTCCCCTGTGGTGCAACTGGACAATCCAGGTGGATCCGAGTAAAAGGATTCATCTCTACCTGGAGGATTTGACCCCTGATGACATCTGTAACCTCAAACAGGACCAAATCCACATTGACGAGCCAGTTGGAGATTTAGCGGGACACAAAGTCTTACAGAAGTGCTGGCAAGAGGCCAAATACACCACCTCCTCCAATATTCTGTATGTAGTGCTACTGATTAGTGGCTGGCCCAACCCCCTGTATAGGGGCTTTTATGGTCGCTACCAGGCATTTGGATCGCCAGTCATTTATAACCCAGGGGAAGGCTTTACAGAGACAAGCAATGAGTCAGAGACATCTCCTGGGCTGATGGACTTCAGTGAATCTGGACCAGGTACAAAGAGGGAACAAATAGCAAGGATGACTGAGCTACCCACGGAGCCCAAGATGCCTGCAGACACAAACACTTGGGTGAGTGGACACAGTGTTAGTCTTAGATGCCTTACGCTGCCTGGCAATATTTCTAACACTGGCAAAAGCTGCATATTCACTATTAAATTTAAAAATGGGTAAAAAGTAGTCAACGTGTCAATGTTAACGCATCATTATGATTAACGCAATTAAGTTTTTTAACCCATATGGAGCACAGACTGGACAAACTGCCCGAAATGCGTTGACAGAGACATTTCAGGAATTTTGAGTCATTCTGAGCTCCAGATGGGTTAATTACCTTAAAAATTGTAATATTGTAAATTGTGATGTTGGATTAATTGGCGTCAACGCTGACAGCCCTAGTAAAATTACTGTCTAATGTTAAAGATTTCACTCACTGATTTAAAAACATGTAGAAAAAAGTTTAGCAACTTCTTTCAGTCCCTCTGCAGTGTAAATCATTTAGGCTTTTTTCTGCACTTTGTTTTGATTTTCTCTTTAATAAATTGACCTTCTAAAATTTTTTTTTTTT